>NC_052309.1:85174267-85229267 GCF_016432855.1 Salvelinus namaycush
GTTAAGGGGTAAAGGTAGGTGTTAAGGGGTAAAGGTAGGTGTTAAGGGGTAAGGGTAAGTGTTAAGGGGTAAAGGTAGGTGTTAAGGGGTAAAGGTAGGTGTTAAGGGGTAAGGGTAGGTGTTAAGGGGTAAGGGTAGGTGTTTAGGGGTAAAGGTAGGTGTTAAGGGGTAAGGGTAAGTGTTAAGGGGTAAAGGTAGGTGTTAAGGGGTAAAGGTAGGTGTTAAGGGGTAAAGGTAGGTGTTAAGGGGTAAGGGTAGGTGTTAAGGGGTAAAGGTAGGTGTTAAGGGGTAAAGGTAGGTGTTAAGGGGTAAGGGTAAGTGTTAAGGGGTAAAGGTAGGTGTTAAGGGGTAAAGGTAGGTGTTAAGGGGTAAGGGTAGGTGTTAAGGGGTAAGGGTAGGTGTTTAGGGGTAAAGGTAGGTGTTAAGGGGTAAGGGTAAGTGTTAAGGGGTAAAGGTAGGTGTTAAGGGGTAAAGGTAGGTGTTAAGGGGTAAGGGTAAGTGTTAAGGGGTAAAGGTAGGTGTTAAGGGGTAAAGGTAGGTGTTAAGGGGTAAGGGTAAGTGTTAAGGGGTAAGGGTAGGTGTTAAGGGGTAAGGGTACGTGTTAAGGGGTAAGGGTAAGTGTTAAGGGGTAAAGGTAGGTGTTAAGGGGTAAAGGTAGGTGTTAAGGGGTAAGGGTAAGTGTTAAGGGGTAAGGGTAGGTGTTAAGGGGTAAGGGTACGTGTTAAGGGGTAAGGGTAGGTGTTAAGGGGTAAGGGTAAGTGTTAAGGGGTAAAGGTAGGTGTTAAGGGGTAAAGGTAGGTGTTAAGGGGTAAGGGTAAGTGTTAAGGGGTAAGGGTAGGTGTTAAGGGGTAAGGGTACGTGTTAAGGGGTAAGGGTAAGTGTTAAGGGGTAAAGGTAGGTGTTAAGGGGTAAGGGTAGTTGTTAAGGGGTAAAGGTAGGTGTTAAGGGGTAAGGGTAGGTGTTAAGGGGTAAGGGTAGGTGTTAAGGGGTAAAGGTAGGTGTTAAGGGGTAAGGGTAAGTGTTAAGGGGTAAGGGTAGGTGTTAAGGGGTAAAGGTAGGTGTTAAGGGGTAAGGGTAAGTGTTAAGGGGTAAGGGTAGGTGTTAAGGGGTAAGGGTAGGTGTTAAGGGGTAAAGGTAGGTGTTAAGGGGTAAGGGTAGGTGTTAAGGGGTAAGGGTAGGTGTTAAGGGGTAAAGGTAGGTGTTAAGGGGTAAGGGTAAGTGTTAAGGGGTAAGGGTAGGTGTTAAGGGGTAAGGGTAGGTGTTAAGGGGTAAAGGTAGGTGTTAAGGGGTAAGGGTACGTGTTAAGGGGTAAAGGTAGGTGTTAAGGGGTAAGGGTAGGTATTAAGGGGTAAAGGTAGGTGTTAAGGGGTAAAGGTAGGTGTTAAGGGGTAAAGGTAGGTGTTAAGGGGTAAGGGTAAGTGTTAAGGGGTAAGGGTAGGTGTTAAGGGGTAAGGGTAGGTGTTAAGGGGTAAAGGTAGGTGTTAAGGGGTAAGGGTAGGTGTTAAGGGGTAAGGGTAGGTGTTAAGGGGTAAAGGTAGGTGTTAAGGGGTAAGGGTAAGTGTTAAGGGGTAAGGGTAGGTGTTAAGGGGTAAGGGTAGGTGTTAAGGGGTAAAGGTAGGTGTTAAGGGGTAAGGGTACGTGTTAAGGGGTAAAGGTAGGTGTTAAGGGGTAAGGGTAGGTATTAAGGGGTAAAGGTAGGTGTTAAGGGGTAAAGGTAGGTGTTAAGGGGTAAAGGTAGGTGTTAAGGGGTAAGGGTAAGTGTTAAGGGGTAAGGGTAGGTGTTAAGGGGTAAGGGTAGGTGTTAAGGGGTAAAGGTAGGTGTTAAGGGGTAAGGGTACGTGTTAAGGGGTAAAGGTAGGTGTTAAGGGGTAAGGGTAGGGGTTAAGGGGTAAATGTAGGTGTTAAGGGGTAAGGGTAGGTGTTACGGTGTAAAGGTAGGTGTTAAGGGGTAAAGGTAGGTGTTAAGGGGTAAGGGTAGGTGTTAAGGGGTAAGGGTAGGGGTTAAGGGGTAAGGGTAGGGGTTAAGGGGTAAAGGTAGGTGTTAAGGGGTAAGGGTAGGTGTTAAGGGGTAAGGGTAGGTGTTAAGGGGTAAAGGTAGGGGTTAAGGGGTAAGGGTAGGGGTTAAGGGGTAAAGGTAGGTGTTAAGGGGTAAGGGTCCGTGTTAAGGGGTAATGGTAGGTGTTAAGGGGTAAAGATAGGTGTTAAGGGGTAAGGGTAGGTGTTAAGGGGTAAGGGTAGGGGTTAAGGGGTAAGGGTAGGGGTTAAGGGGTAAGGGTAGGTGTTAAGGGGTAAGGGTAAGTGTTAAGGGGTAAGGGTAGGGGTTAAGGGGTAAAGGTAGGTGTTAAGGGGTAAAGGTAGGTGTTAAGGGGTAAAGGTAGGTATTAAGGGGTAAAGGTAGGTGTTAAGGGGTAAAGGTAGGTGTTAAGGGGTAAAGGTAGGTGTTAAGGGGTAAGGGTAAGTGTTAAGGGGTAAGGGTAGGTGTTAAGGGGTAAGGGTAGGTGTTAAGGGGTAAAGGTAGGTGTTAAGGGGTAAGGGTACGTGTTAAGGGGTAAAGGTAGGTGTTAAGGGGTAAGGGTAGGGGTTAAGGGGTAAATGTAGGTGTTAAGGGGTAAGGGTAGGTGTTAAGGGGTAAGGGTAGGTGTTAAGGGGTAAGGGTAGGTGTTAAGGGGTAAAGGTAGGTGTTAAGGGGTAAGGGTAGGTGTTAAGGGGTAAGGGTAGGTGTTAAGGGGTAAGGGTAGGTGTTAAGGGGTAAAGGTAGGTGTTAAGGGGTAAGGGTAGGTGTTAAGGGGTAAGGGTAGGTGTTAAGGGGTAAAGGTAGGTGTTAAGGGGTAAGGGTAGGTGTTAAGGGGTAAAGGTAGGTGTTAAGGGGTAAAGGTAGGTGTTAAGGGGTAAAGGTAGGTGTTAAGGGGTAAGGGTAGGTGTTAAGGGGTAAGGGTAGGTGTTAAGGGGTATGGTAGGTGTTAAGGGGTAAGGTAGGTGTTAAGGGGTAAAGGTAGGTGTTAAGGGGTAAAGGTAGGTGTTAAGGGGTAAAGGTAGGTGTTAAGGGGTAAGGGTAGGTGTTAAGGGGTAAAGGTAGGTGTTAAGGGGTAAAGGTAGGTGTTAAGGGGTAAGGGTAGGTGTTAAGGGGTAAGGGTAAGTGTTAAGGGGTAAGGGTAAGTGTTAAGGGGTAAGGGTAGGTGTTAAGGGGTAAAGGTAGGTGTTAAGGGGTAAAGGTAGGTGTTAAGGGGTAAAGGTAGGTGTTAAGGGGTAAGGGTAAGTGTTAAGGGGTAAAGGTAGGTGTTAAGGGGTAAAGGTAGGTGTTAAGGGGTAAGGGTAGGTGTTAAGGGGTAAGGGTAGGTGTTTAGGGGTAAAGGTAGGTGTTAAGGGGTAAGGGTAAGTGTTAAGGGGTAAAGGTAGGTGTTAAGGGGTAAAGGTAGGTGTTAAGGGGTAAGGTAGGTGTTAAGGGGTAAGGGTAGGTGTTAAGGGGTAAAGGTAGGTGTTAAGGGGTAAAGGTAGGTGTTAAGGGGTAAGGGTAAGTGTTAAGGGGTAAAGGTAGGTGTTAAGGGGTAAAGGTAGGTGTTAAGGGGTAAGGGTAGGTGTTAAGGGGTAAGGGTAGGTGTTTAGGGGTAAAGGTAGGTGTTAAGGGGTAAGGGTAAGTGTTAAGGGGTAAGGGTAAGTGTTAAGGGGTAAAGGTAGGTGTTAAGGGGTAAAGGTAGGTGTTAAGGGGTAAGGGTAAGTGTTAAGGGGTAAAGGTAGGTGTTAAGGGGTAAAGGTAGGTGTTAAGGGGTAAGGGTAAGTGTTAAGGGGTAAGGGTAGGTGTTAAGGGGTAAGGGTACGTGTTAAGGGGTAAGGGTAAGTGTTAAGGGGTAAAGGTAGGTGTTAAGGGGTAAAGGTAGGTGTTAAGGGGTAAGGGTAAGTGTTAAGGGGTAAGGGTAGGTGTTAAGGGGTAAGGGTACGTGTTAAGGGGTAAGGGTAGGTGTTAAGGGGTAAGGGTAAGTGTTAAGGGGTAAAGGTAGGTGTTAAGGGGTAAAGGTAGGTGTTAAGGGGTAAGGGTAAGTGTTAAGGGGTAAGGGTAGGTGTTAAGGGGTAAGGGTACGTGTTAAGGGGTAAGGGTAAGTGTTAAGGGGTAAAGGTAGGTGTTAAGGGGTAAGGGTAGGTGTTAAGGGGTAAAGGTAGGTGTTAAGGGGTAAGGGTAGGTGTTAAGGGGTAAGGGTAGGTGTTAAGGGGTAAAGGTAGGTGTTAAGGGGTAAGGGTAAGTGTTAAGGGGTAAGGGTAGGTGTTAAGGGGTAAAGGTAGGTGTTAAGGGGTAAGGGTAAGTGTTAAGGGGTAAGGGTAGGTGTTAAGGGGTAAGGGTAGGTGTTAAGGGGTAAAGGTAGGTGTTAAGGGGTAAGGGTAGGTGTTAAGGGGTAAGGGTAGGTGTTAAGGGGTAAAGGTAGGTGTTAAGGGGTAAGGGTAAGTGTTAAGGGGTAAGGGTAGGTGTTAAGGGGTAAGGGTAGGTGTTAAGGGGTAAAGGTAGGTGTTAAGGGGTAAGGGTACGTGTTAAGGGGTAAAGGTAGGTGTTAAGGGGTAAGGGTAGGTATTAAGGGGTAAAGGTAGGTGTTAAGGGGTAAAGGTAGGTGTTAAGGGGTAAAGGTAGGTGTTAAGGGGTAAGGGTAAGTGTTAAGGGGTAAGGGTAGGTGTTAAGGGGTAAGGGTAGGTGTTAAGGGGTAAAGGTAGGTGTTAAGGGGTAAGGGTAGGTGTTAAGGGGTAAGGGTAGGTGTTAAGGGGTAAAGGTAGGTGTTAAGGGGTAAGGGTAAGTGTTAAGGGGTAAGGGTAGGTGTTAAGGGGTAAGGGTAGGTGTTAAGGGGTAAAGGTAGGTGTTAAGGGGTAAGGGTACGTGTTAAGGGGTAAAGGTAGGTGTTAAGGGGTAAGGGTAGGTATTAAGGGGTAAAGGTAGGTGTTAAGGGGTAAAGGTAGGTGTTAAGGGGTAAAGGTAGGTGTTAAGGGGTAAGGGTAAGTGTTAAGGGGTAAGGGTAGGTGTTAAGGGGTAAGGGTAGGTGTTAAGGGGTAAAGGTAGGTGTTAAGGGGTAAGGGTACGTGTTAAGGGGTAAAGGTAGGTGTTAAGGGGTAAGGGTAGGGGTTAAGGGGTAAATGTAGGTGTTAAGGGGTAAGGGTAGGTGTTACGGTGTAAAGGTAGGTGTTAAGGGGTAAAGGTAGGTGTTAAGGGGTAAGGGTAGGTGTTAAGGGGTAAGGGTAGGGGTTAAGGGGTAAGGGTAGGGGTTAAGGGGTAAAGGTAGGTGTTAAGGGGTAAGGGTAGGTGTTAAGGGGTAAGGGTAGGTGTTAAGGGGTAAAGGTAGGGGTTAAGGGGTAAGGGTAGGGGTTAAGGGGTAAAGGTAGGTGTTAAGGGGTAAGGGTCCGTGTTAAGGGGTAATGGTAGGTGTTAAGGGGTAAAGATAGGTGTTAAGGGGTAAGGGTAGGTGTTAAGGGGTAAGGGTAGGGGTTAAGGGGTAAGGGTAGGGGTTAAGGGGTAAGGGTAGGTGTTAAGGGGTAAGGGTAAGTGTTAAGGGGTAAGGGTAGGGGTTAAGGGGTAAAGGTAGGTGTTAAGGGGTAAGGGTAAGTGTTAAGGGGTAAAGGTAGGTGTTAAGGGGTAAAGGTAGGTGTTAAGGGGTAAAGGTAGGTATTAAGGGGTAAAGGTAGGTGTTAAGGGGTAAAGGTAGGTGTTAAGGGGTAAAGGTAGGTGTTAAGGGGTAAAGGTAGGTGTTAAGGGGTAAGGTAGGGTAAGGGTAAGGGTAGGTTAAGGGGTAAGGGTAAGTGTTAAGGGGTAAGGGTAGGTGTTAAGGGGTAAGGGTAGGTGTTAAGGGGTAAAGGTAGGTGTTAAGGGGTAAGGGTACGTGTTCAGGGGTAAAGGTAGGTGTTAAGGGGTAAGGGTAGGGGTTAAGGGGTAAATGTAGGTGTTAAGGGGTAAGGGTAGGTGTTACGGTGTAAAGGTAGGTGTTAAGGGGTAAAGGTAGGTGTTAAGGGGTAAGGGTAGGTGTTAAGGGGTAAGGGTAGGGGTTAAGGGGTAAGGGTAGGGGTTAAGGGGTAAGGGTAGGTGTTAAGGGGTAAGGGTAGGTGTTAAGGGGAAGGGTAGGTGTTAAGGGGTAAAGGTAGGGGTTAAGGGGTAAGGGTAGGGGTTAAGGGGTAAAGGTAGGTGTTAAGGGGTAAGGGTCAGTGTTAAGGGGTAATGGTAGGTGTTAAGGGGTAAAGGTAGGTGTTAAGGGGTAAGGGTAGGTGTTAAGGGGTAAGGGTAGGGGTTAAGGGTAGGGGTTAAGGGGTAAAGGTAGGTGTTAAGGGGTAAGGGTAAGTGTTAAGGGTAAGTGTTAAGGGGTAAAGGTAGGTGTTAAGGGGTAAGGGTAGGTGTTAAGGGGTAAGGGTAGGTGTTAAGGGGTAAGGGTAGGTATTAAGGGGTAAAGGTAGGTGTTAAGGGGTAAGGGTAGGTGTTAAGGGGTAAAGGTAGGTGTTAAGGGGTAAGGGTAGGGGTTAAGGGGTAAAGGTAGGTGTTAAGGGGTAATGGTAAGTGTTAAGGGGTAAAGGTAGGTGTTAAGGGGTAAAGGTAGGTGTTAAGGGGTAAAGGTAGGTGTTAAGGGGTAAAGGTAGGTGTTAAGGGGTAAGGGTACGTGTTAAGGGGTAGGGGTTAAGGGGTAATGGTAGGTGTTAAGGGGTAAGGGTAAGTGTTAAGGGGTAGGGGTTAAGGGGTAATGGTAGGTGTTAAGGGGTAATGGTAGGTGTTAAGGGGTAAAGGTAGGTGTTAAGGGGTAAAGGTAGGTGTTAAGGGGTAAGGGTACGTGTTAAGGGGTAGGGGTTAAGGGGTAATGGTAGGTGTTAAGGGGTAAGGGTAAGTGTTAAGGGGTAGGGGTACGTGTTAAGGGGTAAAGGTAGGTGTTAAGGGGTAAGGGTAGGGGTTAAGGGGTAAATGTAGGTGTTAAGGGGTAAGGGTAGGTGTTAAGGTGTAAAGGTAGGTGTTAAGGGGTAAAGGTAGGTGTTAAGGGGTAAGGGTAGGTGTTAAGGGGTAAGGGTAGGGGTTAAGGGGTAAGGGTAGGGTGTAAGGGGTAAAGGTAGGGGTTAAGGGTAGGTGTTAAGGGGTAAGGGTAGGTGTTAAGGGGTAAAGGTAGGGGTTAAGGGGTAAAGGTAGGTGTTAAGGGGTAAGGGTAGGTGTTAAGGGGTAAGGGTAGGTGTTAAGGGGTAAAGGTAGGTGTTAAGGGGTAAGGGTAGGTGTTAAGGGGTAAGGGTAGGTGTTAAGGGGTAAAGGTAGGTGTTAAGGGGTAAAGGTAGGTGTTAAGGGGTAAGGGTAGGTGTTAAGGGGTAATGGTAGGTGTTAAGGGGTAAAGGTAGGTGTTAAGGGGTAAGGGTAGGTGTTAAGGGGTAAGGGTAGGTGTTAAGGGGTAAGGGTAGGTGTTAAGGGGTAAAGGTAGGTGTTAAGGGGTAAAGGTAGGTGTTAAGGGGTAAGGGTAGGTGTTAAGGGGTAAGGGTAGGTGTTAAGGGGTAAGGGTAGGGGTTAAGGGGTAAAGGTAGGTGTTAAGGGGTAAGGGTAGGTGTTAAGGGGTAAGGGTAGGTGTTAAGGGGTAAAGGTAGTTGTTAAGGGGTAAGGGTAGGTGTTAAGGGGTAAGGGTAGGTGTTAAGGGGTAAGGGTAGGTGTTAAGGGGTAGGGGTTAAGGGGTAAAGGTAGGTGTTAAGGGGTAAGGGTAGGTGTTAAGGGGTAAGGGTAGGTGTTAAAGGGTAATGGTAGGTGTTAAGGGGTAAGGGTAGGTGTTAAGGGGTAAAGGTAGGTGTTAAGGGGTAAGGGTAGGTGTTAAGGGGTAAGGGTAGGTGTTAAGGGGTAAGGGTAGGTGTTAAAGGGGTAAGGGTAGGTGTTAAGGGGTAAGGGTAGGTGTTAAGGGGTAAGGGTAGGTGTTAAGGGGTAAAGGTAGGTGTTAAGGGGTAAGGGTAGGTGTTAAGGGGTAAGGGTAGGTGTTAAGGGGTAAGGGTAGGTGTTAAAGGGGTAAGGGTAGGTGTTAAGGGGTAAGGGTAGGGGTTAAGGGGTAAAGGTAGGTGTTAAGGGGTAAGGGTAGGTGTTAAGGGGTAAGGGTAGGTGTTAAGGGGTAAAGGTAGGTGTTAAGGGGTAAGGGTAGGTGTTAAGGGGTAAGGGTAGGTGTTAAGGGGTAAGGGTAGGGGTTAAGGGTAGGGGTTAAGGAGTAAGGGTGAAATGGGGTAACTAAGTAAGGATGTAGAGTGACATGCAAGAGGAGAAAACCATTGAGAAAAGACATTGAAAAAAACACATTGAAAACACGTTGCGAAAAAACACATTGATAAAAATAGTGAGGCTCACCCAGGTGATGTGTGGCAGGGTGGGCAGCAGGCTCTGTGGGTAGCACCACCAGCTGGGTAGACGGGTCCTGGGGCAAAGGCAGCACAGGCTGTAGAGACCCTGGCATGGCTGCAGAAAAACCTGGGGTGAGGTTCTGGTGAAGGGCTGAGTGGCCGATTCCTGCAACATCAGGAAGATGTTACAACAGATTCAGCAGCTATGTGTAGTTCATTACCAATACAGCTATACTGCAACACAGCCTGCAAAGGCAGCAACAGGACAGGAAATAGCAAGATGAAGACTGATCTAGAATACATCTGTTGGACTTATCTCAATTTTCAGGAATGTTTTTATATTGAGGCATTACAATTGATTGTTTTTATTTATAGTGTGACACCAACACGTTGGTTATTATGGAAATAAAGTTTTCTGAATTTGAATCCAATTTAACTTTCTCACCGTAGGAGTGGCTTGTCATCCAGATGGAGGGACTTCCAGTGCTCGGCATCCAATGGTGGTGGGCCGAGTGGGCGTGTGCATGTGCAGAGGGGTCTCCTAATTGGCCAGATTGTAGGGAAGTCCCACCCGGCACCATGAGGTGAGAGGTGATGTCACCGTGACAGCTGTTGGACGGATGGATCCTTGTGAATTCCACTGGATCTTTATTATCCCTGAGATAGAACCATTGAGAGAGAAATGAGGAGAGACAGAAAACACAGAATAATATAGAGGAGGGGCAGAGTAGAGGAGGAAGGTCAGAGTAGAGGAGGAAGGTGGGAGTAGAGGAGGAAGGTCAGAGTAGAGGAGGAACGTGAGAGTAGAGGAGGAAGGTGAGAGTAGAGGAGGAAGGTGAGAGTAGAGGAGGAAGGTGAGAGTAGAGGAGGAAGGTGGGAGTAGAGGAGGAAGGTGAAAGTAGAGGAGGAAGGTCAGAGTAGAGGAGGAAGGTCAGAGTAGAGGAGGAAGGTCAGAGTAGAGGAGGAAGGTGAGAGTAGAGGAGGAAGGTCAGAGTAGAGGAGGAAGGTCAGAGTAGAGGAGGAAGGTCAGAGTAGAGGAGGAAGGTCAGAGTAGAGGAGGAAGGTGAGAGTAGAGGAGGAAGGTCAGAGTAGAGGAGGAAGATGGGAGTAGAGGAGGAAGGTGAGAGTAGAGGAGGAAGGTCAGAGTAGAGGAGGAAGGTCAGAGTAGAGGAGGAAGGTGAGAGTAGAGGAGGAACGTGAGAGTAGAGGAGGAAGATGGGAGTAGAGGAGGAAGGTGAGAGTAGAGGAGGAAGGTGAGAGTAGAGGAGGAAGGTGGGAGTAGAGGAGGAAGGTGGGAGTTGAGGAGGAAGGTGGGAGTAGAGGAGGAAGGTGAGAGTAGAGGAGGAAGGTGAGAGTAGAGGAGGAAGTTGGGAGTAGAGGAGGAAGGTGATAGTAGAGGAGGAAGGTGAGAGTAGAGGAGGAAGGAGGGAGTAGAGGAGGAAGGTCAGAGTAGAGGAGGAAGGTGAGAGTAGAGGAAGACACCTATTTGAAGACCCGTTTTTGACACTACAGTGTTACGGTAGCTAGTAATGAGTGTAGGAGCGGTTGTTAATAACTAACTGTAAACAACTTTAACTTCTCTTGGGTAGGGGGCAGCATTCGGAATTTTGGATGAAAAGCATGCCGAAATTAAACTGCCAGCTACTCATCCCCAGAAGATAAGATATGCGTATTATTAGTAGATTTGGATAGAAAACACTCTGACGTTTCTAAAACTGTTTGAATCATGTCTGTGAGTATAACATAACTTATTTAGCAGGCGAAACCCCGAGGACAAACCATTCAGATATTTTTTTTTTAGGTTACTCTCTTTTCAATGAGATTTCATTGGGAAACCAGATTTCTAAGGGACATTCTTGCAGTTCCTACCGCTTCCACTGGATGTCAACAGTCTTTAGAAATTGGTTGAGGTTATTCCTTTGTGTAATAAAGAAGTATGGCCATCTTGAACGAGGATCACTCGAAGTGTCCTGTTTGTTAGAAGTGCGTGACCAGAAAGCTAGCTACAGTTGGTTTTAATCCTGTATTGAACACAGACCATCCCGTCTTCAATTTTATCAATTATTTACATTAAAAAATACCTAAAGTTGTATTACAAAAGTAGTTAGAAATTATTATTATTATTATTATTATTTTATTTTATCCCCTTTTCTCCCCAATTTTCGTGGTATCCAATTGCTAGTAATTACTATCTTGTCTCATCGCTACAACTCCCGTACGGGCTCGGGAGAGACGAAGGTCGAAAGCCACGCGTCCTCCGAAGCACAACCCAACCAAGCCGCACTGCTTCTTAACACAGCGCGCCTCCAACCCGGAAGCCAGCCGCACCAATGTGTCGGAGGAAACACCGTGCACCTGGCCCCCTTGGTTAGCGCGCACTGCGCCCGGGCCGCTGGATCAAACGCGCCAAATAAATGGACATTTTGGATATATATCGACGGAATTAATCAAACAAAAGGACCATTTGTGATGTTTATGGGACATATTGGAGTGCCAACAACAGAAGCTCGTCAAAGGTAAGGCATGAATTATATTTTTATTTCTGCGTTTTGTGTCGCGCCTGCAGGGTTGAAATATGCTTCTCTCTCTTTGTTTAAAATGGTGCTGTCCTCAGATAATAGCATCGTTTGCTTTCGCAGAAAAGCCTATTTGAATTCTGACATGTTGGCTGGATTCACAACCAGTGTAGCTTTAATTTGGTATCTTTCATGTGTGATTTAATGAAAGTTCGATTTTTATAGTAATTAATTTGAATTTGGCGCTCTGCATTTTCTCTGGCATTTTGCCAAATGAGACAGTAGCGTCCCGCCTAAACTCAGATTTTTGGATATAAATATGAACTTTACCGAACAAAACATACATGTATTGTGTAACATGAAGTCCTATGAGTGTTGCTGAAGATACTGAAGATCATCAAAGGTTAGTGATTCATTTTATCTCTATTTCTGCTTTTTGTTACTCCTCTCTTTGGCTGGAAATTTGGCTGTCTTTTTCTGTGACTTGGCTCATACCTAACATAATCGTTTGGTGTGCTTTCATCGTAAAACCTTTTTGAAATCGGACACTTTGGCTGGATTTACAACAAGTGTATCTTTAAAATGGTGTAAAATACTTGTATGTTTGAGGAATTTAAATTATGGGATTTCTGTTGTTTTGAATTTGGCGCCCTGCAGTTTCACTGGCTGTTGACGAGGTGGGACGCTACCGTCCCACAAACCCTAGTGAGGTTAACTGTGGGGTGAAACAATATACTTATTTACTGTTAGGTAGATACCGTTACCGCTCTATGCTAGCAAACACAACGCTGCCTCCAAAACTGGTAGGGTGTCTCCAGTAATATGTTTACATGTTGCTGTTTGTGACATATCCTATTTCCAAGCGTATAGTGGCGTTTTGTTCTTGTTGACGTCTGTAATCAGAAAGTTGCCCCGCTGTGTATGATGATGTCATATTGCTGAGTAACGTCAGACTGAGTCTCACCTGATGTAGGCCTCTCTGTCTCGGTCCAGGCAGGTCAGACCCATCCGCTCTCCACTCATCCTCTTCCTCTCCTCCTCTCCTGCAGGGTCTGAGGGGTACATGGAGCGAGGAGGTCCTAGGAGACAAATATCAGTTCAGGGAGAGGTCTTCACCACCTATCCCCTGATGAGCCCTAACCCCCAACACTCAGTCGCTGCACCGCACAAATCTCTATCTAAAACTAACCTCAAGAGTGGGATCTCTACCAAACTCTAACATTAAGGGTGGGATCTCTACCAAACTCTAACATTAAGGGTGGGATCTCTACCAAACTCTAACATTAAGGGTGGGATCTCTACCAAACTCTAACATTAAGGGTGGGATCTCTACCAAACTCTAACATTAAGGGTGGGATCTCTACCAAACTCTAACATTAAGGGCGGGATCTCTACCAAACTCTAACATTAAGGGTGGGATCTCTACCAAACTCTAACATTAAGGGTGGGATCTCTAACTCTAGCATTGAGGGTGGGATCTCTACCAAACTCTAACATTAAGGGTGGAATCTCTACCAAACTCTAACATTAAGGGTGGGATCTCTACCAAACTCTAACATTAAGGGTGGGATCTCTACCAAACTCTAACATTAAGGGTGGGATCTCTACCAAACTCTAACATTAAGTGTGGGATCTCTACCAAACTCTAACATTAAGGGTGGAATCTCTACCAAACTCTAACATTAAGGGTGGGATCTCTAACTCTAACATTAAGGGTGGGATCTCTACCAAACTCTAACATTAAGGGTGGGATCTCTACCAAACTCTAACATTAAGGGTGGGATCTCTACCAAACTCTAACATTAAGGGTGGAATCTCTACCAAACTTTAACATTAAAGGTGGGATCTCTAACTCTAACATTGAGGGTGGGATCTCTACCAAACTCTAACATTAAGGGTGGGATCTCTAACTCTAACATTAAGGGTGGGATCTCTAACTCTAACATTAAGGGTGGGATCTCTACCAAACTCTAACATTAAGGGTGGAATCTCTACCTAACTCTAACATTAAGGGTGGGATCTCTAACTCTAACATTAAGGGTGGGATCTCTAACTCTAACATTAAGGCTGGAAATCTCTACCTAACTCTAACATTAAGGGTGGAAATCTCTACCTAACTCTAACATTAAGGGTGGGATCTCTACCAAACTCTAACATTAAGGGTGGAATCTCTACCGAACTCTAACATTAAGGGTGGAAATCTCTACCTAACTCTAACATTAAGGGTGGAAATCTCTACCTAACTCTAACATTAAGGGTGGGATCTCTACCTAACTCTAACATTAAGGGTGGACTCTCTACCTAACACCCAGGGAACACTAACACCCAGGGTACACTAACTCCCAGGGAACACTAACACCCAGGGAACACAAACTCCCAGGGAATACTAACGCCCAGGGTACACTAACTCCCAGGGAACACTAACACCCAGGGAACACTAACACCCAGGGAACACTAACACCCAGGGTACACTAACACCCAGGGTACACTAACACCCAGGGTACACTAACACCCAGGGTACACTAACTCCCAGGGAACACTAACACCCAGGGAACACAAACTCCCAGGGAATACTAACGCCCAGGGTACACTAACTCCCAGGGAACACTAACACCCAGGGTACACTAACTCCCAGGGAACACTAACTCCCAGGGAACAATAACACCCAGGGTACACTAACACCCAGGGAACACTAACACCCAGGGAACACTAACACCCAGGGTACACTAACACCCAGGGTACACTAACTCCCAGGGAACACTAACACCCAGGGAACACTAACACCCATGGTACACTAACTCCCAGGGTACACTAACACCCAGGGAACACTAACTCCCAGGGAACACTAACACCCAGGGAACACTAACTCCCAGGGAACACTAACACCCAGGGTACACTAACTCCCAGGGTACACTAACTCCCAGGGTACACTAACTCCCAGGGAACACTAACACCCAGGGTACACTAACTCCCAGGGTACACTAACACCCAGGGTACACTAACTCCCAGGGTACACTAACTCCCAGGGTACACTAACTCCCAGGGAACACTAACACCCAGGGTACACTAACTCCCAGGGTACACTAACTCCCAGGGTACACTAACACCCAGGGTACACTAACTCCCAGGGTACACTAACTCCCAGGGAACACTAACTCCCATGGTACACTAACACCCAGGGTACACTAACTCCCAGGGTACACTAACTCCCAGGGAACACTAACTCCCATGGTACACTAACGCCCAGGGAACACTAACTCTACTACCTGCCTCTCTCTCTGACAACCATACCTACTACAGCTCTACTGCCACAGACTCAGATCTCCTGCCATGTACTTCTCTCCTCCTCTCTTTTCTTCCCAGTGCAGGCCTTTAACTGTTTAGTCAAATAAAGCTGTTTCTACTTTAGGCTTTGGCAAAGCCCGCTGTTTATTTTTCATCAGTGAGGTCTTCCAAAGGTCGTAGACAAATAATCTCTGCTCAGTTCCCCTGCTCCTTCTGTTTATTTAAGCAAGCGACCCCAAAGGCCCGGAGGTTACCCCCGTACCTTTCATGGAGGGGTGCACCCGCCCCTGCCGGCTGTTGTGGTGGGCGTCCACCGGGCGACAGGACGGTTCCCTCTGCCTCGCCACGGCGACTGCGATGCCCACAGGCGGTTGGCGCACCTCTCCCTCACCGTGACCCACCGCCTCGCCCACCTCCCGGCCACGCCCCCCACAGTCAGAGCGCTCGCCGTCATTGGCCGGGCCCTTCCTGGTGGGTAGGGCCTGTTGTTGTTTGCTGCCTTGCAGGGTGCAGCTAACCCCGGGGGCTCCACCTCCAGGACCACCAGGGCCACCGGATTTGAGGCTCCCCAGGCCTCCGAAGGGACTCTTCTGGGAGAGGAGCAGGGGCTGCTGCTGGGTGCTGTACTTCAGCAGGCTCTTCATGGCACTGTTCTCCTCCTGGGCCTGTGAGGCGACCTGGGGGTCTTGCTGCTGCTGAGAGGGGGCTGGGGGTGGAGGTGGCTGGGGAGAAGGATGAGGAGGGAGGCCCATACCTTGCCCTGGTTGTTGCTGGGGCTGTTGCCTGCCACCACTGAGAGACTCCATGTAGGCCTTCCGCTGCTGCTCCTCCTCTGCAGGGTGGACGTGGTGAGGCCTCATGGCCCAGGGAGGAACCGGGGGCTGCTGGGGGTGATGCTGCTGTCCCTGCCCACTGTTGCTGTAGCCGTACGGGGACATCTCCATCTCCAGCTTCCTGTTCAGGTCCTGGTTCTGGTTCTGTTTGTTGCTCTGGTTCAGCTCTGCTGCTGGGGCGTCCGGGCCAGGCCCGCCGTGCTGCTGGTGGCGAATACGGGCCACCTTCTGGCCATCTCTCTGTAAGGAACAACTCCCACCTCCAGCACCACCGCCTGCACCTCCCCGACCCCCCAGGGGTGAGGCGTTGGGCAGGGGGCCCGGGAGGGAGCAGTCTCTGTAGGGGGAGGTGTTGACTGAGTGGGGGAGGGAGTGTCCGGCCTTGGCTCCCTGGGGAAGAGAGGGCCGGAACACATCGGTGGTGTCCACTCCCACGCTATTGATGCATTCAACGCTGCGGGAACGCACGGCTTGGTGCTGCTGGGGCTGCTGGGGCTGGGGCTGCTGGGAAAGGGGTTGTTGGGGCTGGGGTTGTTGGGGCTGGGGTTGTTGGGGCTGGGGCTGCTGGGTTTGTTGGGGCTGGGGTTGTTGGGGGTGGTGGTGGTGACTCTGCTGCTGCATCCAGTCCGGGGCCTTCTCAGCCTTTCTGTACGGGTGCTGCTGTTGCTGTTTCCTGTGCCAGTTACTGGGGGGGGCCCCTCCCCCACTCTTCTCCATGGCCTTGTCCTTGGCACTGCCGCCCCCACCCACTAACCCCTGGCAGGCGGTTGGGGTGCCCATCTGGAAGGGGTCCTCGCTGGACTTGTCCCCCAGGTGTCCTCCCCCTACAGATGGTATGAACGTGGGCCCTGTCACTTTGGGGTCTCGCCCCCCTCCCCCTCCCCTCTCGTGCGGCGAGGGGTTGGTTAGAGGGGCAGGTGGAGGTGAGCAGAAGAAGTCCGGGTGGTGGTGTGTGTGGGGGTGATGGGGATGGCTGGGGTGGAGCTGAAGGCAGTGGAACCCCCCCGGATGCGGGTGAGGGTGGTGGTGGGGGTGGAGGTGGGGGTGGCCTCCCCCAGCGGCTGAACCCATTTGCAGAGGCGGCGCCACAGAGTAGGGAAGGGCGTGGTGGAGCATCTGGCCCCTCCCCTCCAGACAGTCCGAAGGCTGCTCACTGATCCTCATCTCACCGCTCACCCCTTCCTTGGTGCAGCGGACGTTCCCCCCACCCTCCATGTGTCTGTGGCTGGCCTGTGTCTGAGCCCCCCTGCTCCCCACCACCTCCCCCCCATAGCTAGTCATGGAAGCCTTGGCCCCACCCGTCCCAGAGTCCCCCCCGTTCTGCATCTTTCCGTTGAGCAGGCAGGCGCTGAGGGTTCTGGTCATACCTAGGGTCTGTTGGTGCTCCATGTGCCTCTCCAGGGCTCTGCTATTGACCTCCTCCAGGGAGACCGGGTGCTGTGGGTACTGGGGGTGCTGCTGGTGGGGGTGTGGCTGTGTGTGGCCGGGGTGTGGGTGGTGGTGGTGTGGATGTGAGGGCTGGGGGTGGTGGCTGTGGTGCTGCTGTCGCTCCTTGGTCTCCTGTTTGCTGCTGGGCCTCTCCTTGTCCTTGGTGCTGGGGACCACCCCTCTCTCGACGGACCCCTCCTTCAGGCCCTTGTGTAGGCTGACTCCGCCCCCTGGGTCCATGTCCCGACTGCAGGAGCCCTGAGGGTGTCCCGGCCCCGCCCTGGAGATGGGCGGAAGACCGTGATTGGCTGAGATGAGAGGGGGCTGGGACGGAAGGCTTCTTAGATAGAAGTTCTCTGTAAGATATAAAAGTTCCAAATTATATAAATATAAAATATTTAAATGATATATACTGAACACAAATATAAAGGCAACATGTAAAGTGTTGGTTCCATGTTTCATGAGCTGAAATAAAAGATCCCAGAAATGTTCTAAACGTACAAAAATATTATTTCTCTCAAATGTTGTGCACAAATGTGTTTACACCCCTGTTAGTGAGCAAGATGATCCATCCACCTGACAGGTGTGACATATCAAGAAGCTGATTAAACAGCATGATCATTATACAGGTGCACCTTGTGCTGGGGACAATATAAGGCCACTCTAAAATATGCCGTTTTTTTCACACAACACAATGCTACATATGTATCAAGTTTTGAGGGAGTGTGCAATTGGCATGCTGACTGCAGGAATGTCCACCAGAGCTGTTGCCAGAGAATTGAATGTTAACTTCTCTACCATAAGCCGTCGTTTGAGAGAATTTAGCAGTACGTCCAACCGGCCTCACAACCGCAGACCACATGTAACCACGCCAGCCCAGGGCCTCCACATCCGACTTCTTCACGTGCGGGATCGTCTGAGACCAGCCACCCGGCCAGCTGATGAAACTTTATTTCTGTCTGTAATAAAGCCCTTTTGTGGGGAAAAACAAATTCTGACTGGGTGGGCCTGGCTCCCCAGTGGCTGGGCCCGGCTCCCCAGTGGGTGGGTCTGGCTCCCCAGTGGGTGGGCCTGGCTCCACAGTGGAAGGGGCCTGGCTCCACAGTGGGTGGGCCTGGCTCCCCAGTGGATGGGCCTGGCTCCCCAGTGGATGGGCCTGGCTCCCCAGTGGGTGGGTCTGGCTCCCCAGTGGGTGGACCTGGCTCCCCAGTGGATGGGCCTATACCCTCCCAGGCCCACCCATGCTGTGCCAATGCTCATTCATGTAAAATCCATAGATTAGAGCCTAATTTATTTATTTCAATTGACTGATTTCCTTATATGAACTGTAAATCAGTAAAATCATTTAAATTGTTGCATGTTGCATTTATATTTCTGTTCAGTAGAAAAGAAACAGACTCCTAAAGGGGAAGTTCAGGATTTTAGAGATTTGTGTTAGAAAGTGTAATTCATGGTTTGTTTTCCTTTAAACAGCCACTACAAACGTCAACCACTTTAGCCACCACTAGCTCTTTAGCCACCACTAGCTCTTTAGCCACCACTAGCTCTTAAGCCACCACTAACTCTTTAGCCACCACTAGCTCTTTAGCCACCACTAGCTCTTTAGCCACCACTAGCTCTTCAGCCACCATTAGCTCTTTAGCCACCACTAGCTCTTTAGCCACCACTAGCTCTTTAGCCACCACTAGCTCTTTAGCCACCACTAGCTCTTTAGCCACCATTAGCTCTTTAGCCACCATTAGCTCTTTAGCCACCACTAGCTCTTTAGCCACCACTAGCTCTTTAGCCACCATTAGCTCTTTAGCCACCACTAGCTCTTTAGCCACCACTAGCTCTTTAGCCACCACTAGCTCACAAGTTAATGGCTAATGTGTGCAATTGTTAAAATGTCATGATCAAATCTACTGAAATCAACTGAAGTCAACTCCATATTTGGTTTGATGTTACTTAGAGGTGATTTGGCCTTTAACAAAAAGATTCACTTCCGTTGACTGTTAGGTAGCAGTGGATAAAGTTAGCTGAAGTTTGTAGTGTCTGTTTTAATAGAAAACCAAACCATGGATTACAGTTTTTACTGGCCCATAGACGACTTTCAGGCTGAGGAAATATCCAGCTGTAAAATCCTGAACTTCCCCTTTAAAAAACATCCATTGGCCAACCAGGCAGCAAATCTAAAAGACAGGATTACATTATTACATTTAAGGTAATATCCCTGTGGGCATCCACATAGCTAGCAATATCCATTATCCAATTACATCATACTTTGTTGTGTTCAATTGGATTTCAATATCTTAATTCCGTCTGATTGAATTTTAATGTGTTTGCGACTCACCTTTTTGGGTGTCGTAGAAACGGTGCTGCCCGTAGAGGACGCCGCTGTTGGCATGGTGATCCAAGTGGCTCATGGGAAGGAAGGTATGGGCGAGACTCCCTGAGAATCGAGGATACCCCGGGGCTGCTGGGAGGGAGAGAGAAAAAGAGAATGATAGAGAGAGTGGGGGAGAGAGAGAGTGTGGGGAGAGAGAGTGTGGGGAGAGAGAGAGAGGGGGGGGGAGAGAGAGAGAGAGAGAGAGAGAGAGAGAGAGAGAGAGAGAGAGAGAGAGAGAGAGAGAGAGAGACTGATAAGACCAGACATCACTGAGTTAGAGTCGTCCCGTCACGACTGTGGAAATGACATATAATCCTTTAGGTCCCATGCAGCTGGTTGTGTTGTATATACACTAACAACTATACAGCCTCGGCTTGTCATATTCACTACTTGGGTTTCGAATGTAAACAATAGAAGACTATCTCTGTCTTGGGGATTGCAGTAATGGAGGAAATTTTCCCTCTAAACATATGGCTGTCTCTCTCTGAGCTGAGGAAGCTAGATGTTCCTTCCGTCTGAAGCAAGAGATAACATAGGCCCCAATTTTTTAAAGGGCCAATATGTGATATTTCCATTGGATCGAAGGCCTCTATCTACACTGACTGGCTGTTGCCCTTTACTGCCCTTTTCTAGGGTTCAAAGATCAATTTGACTGGAGACCTTCAAGACTCGGCACCTGGTTCTATGACAACAAGCCCATCTGCAGAATATTTACACAATCTACCAGGATTACATTTCAAACACAAAGGACCTTGAAGGTAGAGAGAGAAGGACAGAAACAAGGAGAGAGGAGACAGAGAAGGAGCGAGAGAAGGAGAGAGAAGGTAGAGAGAGAAGGAGACAGAGAAGGAGAGAGAGAAGGAGAGAGAAGGTAGAGAGAGAAGGAGACAGAGAAGGAGAGATAAGGTAAAGAGAGAAGGAGAGAGAAGGTAGAGAGAGAAGGAGACAGAGGAGAGAGAAGGTAGAGAGAGAAGGAGACAGAGAAGGAGAGAGAAGGAGGCAGAGAAGGAGACAGAGAAGAAGAGATAAGGTAGAGAGAGAAGGAGACAGAGAAGGATAAAAAGAAGGAGTGAGAGACGATGTTAAAGCCTTTAGACAATGAAAACAGCCACCGCTCTGAAACATCTCCTTCATGCATCAGAGCCCCATCACAGCTCTGTCAGAGGCTGTTACCTCACTTGGAACCCGGTTCATAATCAACCATAGATGTTAATATACTGTATCTATTTCAAGCTGGCTCAAAGCAACAGAGGGATAGAACTGAATCAAACGAAATAGTCATACTAACGGTGGAACAAAAATGTCCATGAAATGTTCCAGAAATGTTAAGCATCGCCATTTAAAAAGAAGGACTTTATCATATAAAAAATATACATTTAAAGCAAATAAGAGTCTATCCAAAATGGTGTGGTATTTATTGCTGGTCATGGAAAACCACCAGATGTAACCCACACAGTACCCTCCCCCGTCCACACCCTACCACCCACACAGTACCCTCCCCCGTCCAGACCCTACCACCCACAGTACCCTCCCCCGTCCACACCCTACCACCCACACAGTACCCTCCCCCGTCCACACCCTACCGCCCACACAGTACCCTCTCCCGTCCACACCCTACCACCCACACAGTACCCTCCCCCGTCCACACCCTACCACCCACACAGTACCCTCCCCGTCCACACCCTACCACCCACACAGTACCCTCCCCGTCCACACCATACCACCCACACAGTACCCTACCCCGTCCACACCCTACCACCCACACAGTACCCTCCCCCGTCCACCTCCTACCACCCACACAGTACCCTCCCCCGTCCACACCCTACCACCCACACAGTACCCTCCCCCGTCCACACCCTACCACCCACACAGTACCCTCCCCCGTCCACACCCTACCACCCACACAGTACCCTCCCCGTCCACCTCCTACCACCCACACAGTACCCTCCCCGTCCACACCCTACCACCCACACAGTACCCTCCCCGTCCACACCCTACCACCCACACAGTACCCTCCCCGTCCACACCCTACCACCCACACAGTACCCTCCCTGTCCACCTCCTACCACCCACACAGTACCCTCCCCGTCCACACCATACCACCCACACAGTACCCTACCCCGTCCACACCCTACCACCCACACAGTACCCTCCCCCGTCCACCTCCTACCACCCACACAGTACCCTCCCCCGTCCACACCCTACCACCCACACAGTACCCTCCCCCGTCCACACCCTACCACCCACACAGTACCCTCCCCCGTCCACACCCTACCACCCACACAGTACCCTCCCCGTCCACCTCCTACCACCCACACAGTACCCTCCCCGTCCACACCCTACCACCCACACAGTACCCTCCCCCGTCCACACCCTACCACCCACACAGTACCCTCCCCCGTCCACACCCTACCACCCCCGTCCACAACCCACCACCCACACCCTACCCTCCCCCAGAGATAGCCATAGAAAAGATGGTGATACCCTATATTCATCATTAGTGTCTGTGTGGTGTGTGTGTGTGTGTGTGTGTGTGTGTGTGTGTGTGTGTGTGTGTGTGTGTGTGTGTGTGTGTGTGTGTGTGTGTGTGTGTGTGTGTGAGAGAGAGACTGGGTGATCTTCACTGTGTGTACATGCACGTCCTTTGTCCCTATGACATCATCACCAGTCCAGGTGGTGTGACTTGTCTCTCCTTCCCTGCCCTGCACCTGTCTCTCACTTGCCCTCCCACTTCTGTTCCATGCAAAACTGACAGAGGTGGGGTGGGGGAGCATGGAGGTACAAGCTAAATGAAAGACAGACACATTTGTGTTGGCCAGTATGTTTTGTGATCAGATGCAGTTCATCCTAGAGCCGTGTGGTGGGGGGTCTGTGTGAGGGTCTGTGTGAGGGTCTGTGTGTCTACTGTATGCCTGCCTGCCTGCCTGCGTGTGTGTGTGTGTGTGTGTGTGTGTGTGTGTGTGTGTGTGTGTGTGTGTGTGTGTGTGTGTGTGTGTGTGTGTGTGTGTGTGTGTGTGTGTGTGTGTGTGTGTGTGTGTGTGTGCATCCGTTTGTGCACCAATTTTATTTTACGGCGGCCTAACAGCTTTGAGTGTTGAACGTCTGCATTAGAACAATGGGCTTTGTGGTCTGTCTGTCTCACTCTGCAGTAACTCTGGAGGGAGTGAGGGGAGTGCAGGCTTAATGACCTGGGACAATTCATTTGGCATCAAACGGACTGAAACAGGGAGGGACTACTTGAATTTCTCCAATTAGAAACGCTTATTTTCATCTTATGTTGCAAAACGTTTTAAAACATTTGCCGTGATGAATACCAGCTTGGTCCTGGAGAAACCTCTAGAACATCCGAAGTTAATGAATGAAACACAGAGAAGAGGGCAAACATCTCTGAGATAACACAGGAGGAGAGCAGGAGGGTGATAATTACACTGGCTCCTCCTCTCTCTCTCTCCCTTTCTCTCTGTCTGTCTGTTTCTCTCTTTCTCTCTCTCGCTCTGTCTGTCTGTCTCTCTCTGTCTGTCTCTCTCTCTCTGTCTCGCTGTCTGTCTCTCTCTGTCCGTGTCTCTCTCCCTGTCTCTCTCTCTGTCTGTGTCTCTCTCTCTGTCTGTCCGTGTCTCTCTCTCTCTCTGTCCGTGTCTATCTCTCTCTCTGTCCTTGTCTCTCTCTCTCTCTGTGTCCGTGTCTCTCTCTCTCTCTGTCCGTGTCTCTCTCTCTCTTTCTCTCTCTCGCTTGTCATGATTAATAAGCTCACTCATTTATGTCAATTAGTTTACAGAGAGGGAGAGAGAGAAAAAAAACAAAAGAAAGAATCCTTTGTTTAAACAAGACATTTTCCCTCTGATTGAGAGAAGGGAGAGAAAGGGAAAGAGAGGAGAGATAGAGTTGTTTGGCCTGGGAGAGGAGACAGTGTTTTTTCTGGGGTGTCGTGGTGTTTGTGAGCGTGACGATTGGCGGAGTAATCCCCTTTCACAGCGCAGTCTGGCTGTGCCCGATAATGCCAGCCTGCTCGCTTTCAGCATGCCCGCCGTCGGGGCGGCGAGAGGGGCTCTGCTGGGCATGGGCAGAGCCTATTCAGCCATTAATCTGGGCAGGACAAGGGAAGGTGCTGCTACTGCTGCAATTGTTGTTGCTGCTGCAGGCGACGTGAGCAGGGTCTTACCACGCAGACTGCTGACGCACACACACACACACACACACACACACACACACAAACACGCATACACACAGGCGCACAGACACAAACTCAAACACATGCACACACACACACAGGGCGTGAGGAATGACAGCGCAGCATGCAGCACATGTCCTCTCCACGGTGGGAGAGAATTATAGAACAATAGAACGTCCATAGCTTCAGCGTAAGACACACACACACGCACACACACACGCACACACACAAAGGACAAAGAAGAGCTGTTTATTTACAGTTTTTAACAATCACTTTGACACTAATTTCAGAACCTTGTGGTCCTTTTTCAAAACTCTAGACACAAAACTCAAAACGGTCATCACTTGTAACACAGTGATGTGCATTGTGCATTCATATCTTTAAAGAAACCTTGCACTTGCAGAATCATTGGTTCAAATAACTCATTTATCATGAAATACCATAGGAACATTCATTTAGATCACCCACACACCATATACCGATCGTTCCACTGTATAGTTGTTTGTACAATCATTAAATATTGTAGTACAAAATATGTGATACATATTTCATTATACTACTACACGTAAATACATCACTGTAAAAGGACTAGTAGAGAGAATACTACAGACACAGTGGAATCATTGAACAAAATATGAAATGTATTGATAAAATACAATAAAATCACAACATAGGTTTCTTTGAATCAAAGCAAAAATAATTAGCTACAAAAAAAGAAAAACTACAGTAAAACATCAACTGCAGTGTTCCTCACCTGGCTTACTGTAAAAAGCAAAACAAAAGATTGATTACTGTACTTCTATATTTCCCTCAACCCTGTATTGTGGATTTGGTCACAGGTTCTCATCCACATCACAATGAATGTTCTCATTAGCCAAACATCTTGGGAAGAATCTTCGGGCGAATCCAGGCCTGACACTGGTCTGCCGTGATGTCATTGCATGCGTCATCCATGGCCTGGAGAAGGGTGGATTGTTCGTGAGGGCGCCTATCATATACCTTCCACCTCCATGTGGAGAAAAAATCCTCAAGGAAATTTTAAGGAAAGGAGAGTATGGGGGTAAGTACAGGGTGGTAAATTGTGGATGGGCCTGAAACCATGCTTGCACCATTTGAGCATGGTGGAACCTGACATTATCCCACACAATGACATAGGTCATGCCATCAGCTCTACAGACCTGATTTAGTCCATCAAGGAAGGTTACATTCGAACAGCGAATCATGTGGCTGCCTGCAACTCAATATATACAGTATATAGAGTAGAGAGCTTTAGTTGTTGTTCAACCAAACATTAGAACGGGCAAGATGCGTAATCTAAGCAACTTTGACCGTGGTATGATTGTTGATGCCACACATGGTGATTCCAGCATCTCAGAAACAGCTGCCTTCCTGGGATTTTTACGCACTACAGTCTCTAGAGTTTACAGAGAATGGTACGATAAACAAAACACATTCAGTGAGCGGCAGTTCTGTGGGCAAAAACACCTTGTTAATGAGAGAGGTCAGAGGAGAATGTCCAGACTCATTCAAGCTAACAGAAAGGCCACAAATGCTCAAATAACAGCTGTTTAAAACAGTGGTGTGCAGAAGGGCATCTCTTAACGTACAACACCGTGAATAATTCAGGCTGTTGTGGAGGCAAAAGGGGTCCTACCCAGTACTAGATAGGTGTACCTAATAAAGTGAGTGTACAGTAATGTCAAATCTGAAAACATGGTCTGGAAAAGTGGTACATGGGACCATAGAAACAGTGTCTGATAAAGAATGATGATGAAATATTACATCCATAGATAATGTAGTCCAATTGGTTCATGTTCCACGGTAATTGATGTCAATGGATCTCGTTATCCTGAAACTTTCATGAGATAAACATAGAATATTGTTTGTCAGTTTCCATAAAACTATGCATTAAGAGTAATGCAACAGTTACTTGTCATTTTGAGCAGTTCTATCAGTTGATAGTTAGATCATTGTAATGAAATGAATAGACAGTCATCTCAGATGTAATGTGTGAATTTCATTTTGAAATGGTAATACTTTGATGTTATGTTGTGTCATTTTGAACAGGTGATTTTAGTTCAATGAACAAATGATCTTAGCTTTATGTGTATTGTATGCAAGCAATTGGTAAAAGTGTTAGAGTTTTGAAAACTTAGCATTTTGATCATTGGTTGTGAGTTTTGTGTCTAGAGTTTTGAAAAATGACATCAAGGTTCTGAAATTAGTGCCAAAGTGATTGTAAAAAACTGTAACAGCACATACAGGCAGAGGATAAATAATCGCGGTGAATTAGAGGAAGAGGTCTGTTAGCCTTCTCACACTATGCTGCCCACCTGAACCGTACTGCTTCAGCACATTGTCCAGCACAGTTACAACAACTATGGTGGATGGGTGACCAGTACAGTATAGCTTCATTCTGATTGGTTTGGTTGGCCGTAACGTACTGCCTACAGTCTACAACATCTCACACACACAGACACTCATTCACTTATTGTAGATAGGGGGTTTGCGTTTCACTTTCACAAAACATACATGTACACCTGTATACAGCCCGAGGGAACATGCTGTATGAATTCAGAGTGAGAGGGGGAGGAGAGAGAGAGAGAGAGGGGAGGGGCAGACAGAGCTGTCTGTCAGGTGCACTAATTGAGAAAAAGTGACAGAGTGATCGAGACATGGAGAGGGAGGAGAAGAGGAGAAGAGAAGAGAAGAGAAGAGGAGAAGAGAGATGCTTGAGAGAGGAGGGGCAGTGTGCAGAACAGTTGTGGATCTCTTCTCTTCAGGCTTGCTAATTGAAAGGAAAGGATGCAGGCTGGCACATGCACAGAGATAAAGAAAGAGAGGGAGTGAGAGAGAGAGAGAGAAAAAGAGAGAATGAGAGAGAGAGAGAAAAAGAGAGAGTAAAAAGAGAGAGAGAAAAAGAGAGAGAGAAAAAGAGAGAGCGAGAGAGAGAGCTTATACAAAATAAGGAAAGGCTATAGATACTGGGCCTTCAGAAAGAAAGATGGAAAACTGAAGATATACTAGGACGACATATCAAAGAGCTGGATTAGTGTGAACGGTGTGTGCAGGCATGTGTATGTGTGTGTGTGCTATAGTGTGTGTGTGTGTGTGTGTGTGTGTGTGTGTGTGTGTGTGTGTGTGTGTGTGTGTGTGTGTGTGTGTGTGTGTGTGTGTGTGTGCGTGTGCATGCGTGCGTGCGTGCGTGCGTGCGTGTGTGTGTGTGGACAGAGATACAGTATGAGGCTGTCATTGTATTTGGCAAAACTCAAGCAGTAATTTGGACAGAGGCCAGCTGGCTAAAGGCAAATAAGGGTTTCCTTCTTGTCTTTTTTTCCATATTTCCCCTTTTTATTTTTGGGTCTCAGTGTGATTTTCAGAGGTTTGAAGTGAACGAGAGAAAAAAAAACATTCAAAACCTCAATGGACATAATCCGTTTAGTGGAACGAATTTATCGAAGCGCTTTCTCTCTCTCTCTCTTCTCTCTCTGTCTCTCTCTCTCTCTTCTCTCTCTGTCTCTCTCTCTCTCTCTCACACGTACTCTCACTCTCTCTCTCTCTATATATATATACAGTTGAAGTCGGAAGTTTACATACACCTTAGCCAAATACTGTACATTTAAACTCAGTTTTTCACAATTCCTGACATTTAATCCAAGTAAAAACTCCCTGTCTTAGGTCAGTTAGGATCATCACTTTATTTTAAGAATGTGAAATGTCAGAATAATAGTAGAGAGAATGATTTATTTCAGCTTTTATTTCTTTCATCGCATTCCCAGTGGGTCAGAAGATTACATACACTCAATTAGTATTTGGTTGCATTGCCTTTAAATAGTTTAATTTGGGTCAAACTTTTCGGGTAGCCTTCCACAAGCTTCCCACAATAAGGTGAGTGAATTTTGGCCCATTCCTCCTGACAGAGCTGGTGTAAATGAGTCAAGTTTGTAGGCCTCCTTGCTCGCACACGCTTTTTCAGATTGAGGTCAGGGCTTTGTGATGGCCACTCCAATACTTTGACTTTGTTGTCCTTTGGCCATTTTGACACAACTTTGGAAGTATGATTGGGGTCATTGTCCATTTGGAAGACCCATTTGCGACCAAGCTTTAACTTCCTGACTGATGTCTTGAGATGTTGCTTCAATATATCCAGATCATTTTCCTCCTCATGATGCCATCTATTTTGTGAAGTGCACCAGTCCCTCCTGCAGCAAAGCACCCCCACAACATGATGCTGCCACCCCCATGCTTCACGTTTGGGATGGTGTTCTTCGGCTTGCAAGCCTCTCCCTTTTTTCTCCAAACATAACGATGGTCATTATGGCCAAACAGTTCTATTTTTGTTCTAAGATATTTCTCAAAAAAGTACGATCTTTATCCACATGTGCAGTTGCAAACCGTAGTCTGGCTTTTTCTGCCGGTTTTGGAGCAGTGGCTTCTTCCTTGCTGAGCGGCCTTTCAGGTTATGTCGATATAGAACTCGTTTTACTATGGATATAGATACTTTTGTACCTGTTTTCTCCAGCATCTTCACAAGGTCCTTTGTTGTTGTTCTGGGATTGATTTGCACTTTTCGCACCAAAGTCCGTTCATCTCTAGTAGACAGAATTCGTCTCCTTCCTGAGCGGTATGACGGCTGCGTGGTCCCATGGTGTTAATACTTGCGTACTATTGTTTGTACAGATGAACGTGGTACCTTCAGGCGTTTGGAAATTGCTCCCAAGGATGAGCCAGACTTGTGGAGGTCTACAATTATTTTTCTGAGGTCTTGGCTGATTTTTTTATGGAATATCTACATAGGCGTACAGAGGCCCATTATCAGCAACCATCACTCCTGTGTTCCAATGGCACGTTGTGTTAGCTATTCCAAGTTTATCATTTTAAAAGACTAATTGATCATTAGAAAACCCTTTTGCAATTATGTTAGCACAGCTGAAAACTGTTGTGCTGATTAAAGAAGCAATAAAACTGGCCTTCTTTAGACTAGTTGAGTGTCTGGAGCATCAGCATTTGTGGGTTCGATTACAGGATCAAAATGGCCAGAAACAAAGACCTTTCTTCTGTAACTCGTCAGTCCTTTCTTGTTCTGAGAAAAGAAGGCTATTCAATGCGAGAAATTACCAAGAAACTGAAAATCTCATACAACGCTGTGTACCACTTACTTCACATAACCACGCAAACTGGCTCTAACCAGAATAGAAAGAGGAGTGGGAGGCCCCGGTGCACAAGTACATTAGAGTTTCTAGCTTGAGAAAAAAAATCTCTGCCATTTCCAGCTACAATAGTCATTTACAACATTAACAATGTCTACACTCTATTTCTGATCAATTTGATGTTATTTTAATGCACAAAAAATGTGCTTTTCTTTCAAAAACAAGGACATTTTTAAGCGACCCCAAACTTTTGAACGGTAGTGTATATACAGTGCATTCAGAAAGTATTCTGACCTCTTGACGTTTTCCACATTTTGTTACGTTACAGCCTTATTCTAAAATGTATTAAATATTTTTTTCCCCCTCATCCATCTACACACAATACTCCATAATGATAAAGCAAATACAGGTCTGTAGAATTTTTGCAAATATAAAAAAAAAAGTAAAAACTGAAATATAACATTTACATAAGTATTCAGCACCTTGGCAGCGATTACAGCCTACAGTCTTCTTGGGTATGTCGCTACAATCTTGGCACACCTGTATTTTGGGAGTTTCTCCCATTTCTCCCATGTAGATCCTCTCAAGCTCTGTCAGGTTGGATGAGGAGCATCGCTGCACAGCTATTTTCAGGTTTCTCCAGAAATGTTATTTCGGGTTTAAGTCCGGGCTCTGGCTGGGCCATTCAAGGACATTCAGAGACTTATCTTGGCTGTGTGTTTAGTGTCATTGTCCTGTTGGAAGGTGAACCTTTGCCCCAGTCTGAGGTACTGAGCGCTCTGGAGCAGGTTTTTATCAAGGATCTCTCTGTACTTTTCTCCATTCATCTTTCCCTCGATCCTGACTAGTCTCCCAGTCCCTGCCGCTGAAAAACATCCCCACAGCATGATGCTGCCACTACCATGCTTCACCGTAGAGATGGTGCCAGGTTTTCTCCAGCCATGATGCTTGGCATTCAGGCCAAACAGTTCAATCTTGGTTTCATCAGAACAGAGAATCTTGTTTGCCATGGTCTGAGAGTCCATAAGTGCCTTTTGGAAAAGTCCAAGCGGGCTGTCATGTGCCTTTTACTGAGGAGTGGCTTCCGTCTGGCCACTCTACCACAAAGGCCTGATTGGTGGGGTGTTGTAGAGGGATGTCCTTCTGGAAGGTTCTCCCATCTCCACAGAGGAACTCTGGAACTCTGTCAGAGTGACCATTGTGTTCTTGGTTACCTACCTGACTAAGGCCCTTCTCCCCCAATTGCTCAGTGTGGCCGGACATTTAAGAATGATGGAGGGCACTGTGTTCTAGGGGACCTTCAATGCTGCAGATTTTTTTTGGTACCCTTCCCAAGATCTGTGCCTCGACAGAATCCTGTCTCGGAGCTCTACGGACAATTCCTTCGACCTTATGGCTTGGTTTTTGCTTTGACATGCACTGTTAACAGTGGGACCTTATATAGACAGGTGTATGCATTTCCAAATCATGTCCAATCAATTGAATTTACCACAGGTGGACTCCAATCAAGTTGTAGAAACATGTTAAGGATGATCAATGAAAACAGGATGAACCTGGGTCTTCTAGCAAAGGTCTGAATACTTATGTTAATGAAGGTATTTCTGCTTTTATTATGGGGTATTGTGTATCGATTGATGATGAAAAACATTAATTTAATCAATTTCAGAATAAGGCTGTAACGTAATTAAATGTGGAAAAGGTCAAGGGGTCTTGAATAACAGCCGCAGACCATTATTCATCCTCCGCCAAACTTTACAGTTGGCACAATGCATTGGGGCAGGTAGTGTTCTCCTGGCATCCACCAAACCCAGATTCATTCGTCGGACTGCCAGATGGTAAAGCGTGAATCATCACTCCAGAGAATACGTTTCCACTGCTCCAGAGTCCAATGGCGGCGAGCTTTACACCACTCCATCCGACGCTTGGCATTGCGCATGATGATCTTAGGCTTGTGTGCGGCTGCTCGGCCATGGAAACCCATTTCATGAAGCTCCCAACAACAGTTATTGTGCTGATGTTGCTTCCAGAGGCGGCTTTGAACTCGGTAGTGAGTGTTGCAACCGAGGACAGACGATTTTTACGCGCTATGTGTTTCAGTACTCGGCGGTTTTGTTCTGTGAGCTTATGTGGCTTACCACTTCTCGATTGAGCCTTTGTTGCTCCTAGACGCTTCCACTTCACAATAACAGCACATACAGTTCACCGGGGCAGCTCTAGCAGGGCAAAAATTTGATGAACTGACTTGTTGGAAAGATGGCATCCTATGACAGTGCCATGTTGAGAGTTACAGAGCTCTTCAGTAAGGCCATTCTGTTGCCAAAGTTTGTCTATGAAGATTGCATGGCTGTGTGCTCAAGTTTATACACCTGTCAGCAACAGGTGTGGCTGAAATAGCCAAATCCACAAAAGTAGACATACTTTTGTATATATAGTGTATATTTTTATATATATATATCTTTACACCCAGATCCCAACAACAGCTTCTCCCCTATTCCACCTCTCCCTCTCACTGTGTGCCAACGAACAGCCCTCCTCTCCAGACCATCTCCATATGGTTCCCATGAAATGAACAACAGACCAGCTCCATATGAAAATGTGTCAGAATCACAGCAACATGAGAGACAAAGAGACCGTGCGCCAAAGAAATGTAGCTTGAGAGACAAGAGAATCTTAGAACAAATACCAGCTCACACATACACACACAATCTCATGCACGAACACACACACACACACACACACACACACACACACACACACACACACACACACACACACACACACACACACACACACACAGTATGCTCTGTGCTGCTGCTGGTGGGATACAGCCGACAGGCCGACACCCGTAGAGAGAAGGCGAGGAGCCTGGGTAATTGTTCCCGCTCATCATTTTGATGAGTTGCTTTTAATGCAAAACAGTAAAAAGACAACATGCAATTATGTTGAAGACAGAGCAGCTGAATGTGGTTGATGAACAGTCTGGATTCAATCAGGATCTTAATGCATTATGTACAATTAAACTGCAGTCTGGGTAATGGCTTCCACTGCAAACTGAGTAATAATCCTAATCATTACCACCTCCATTACTTTTATTAGGCTTGGCATTATCATCGTCCGACTTATTAATATTATTCTGTTTTCCAGCACAGAAATCTCCCCGTGGCTTCGATACCCGTTGCTAAAAGGTGAAAACGAAACATACGTTAACATATGACTCCAGTGCTAGCCTCCCTACACTGGCTTCCTGTTAAGGCAAGGGCTGATTTCAAGGTTTTACTGCTAACCTACAAAGCATTACATGGGCTTGCTCCTACCTATCTTTCCGAATTGGTCCTGCCGTACATACCTACACGTACGCTACGGTCACAAGACGCAGGCCTCCTAATTGTCCCTAAAATTTCTAAGCAAACAGCTGGAGGCAGGGCTGTCTCCTATAGATCTCCATTTTTATGGAATGGTCTGCCTACCCATGTGAGAGACGCAGACTCGGTCTCAACTTTTAAGTCTTTACTGAAGACTCATCTCTTCAGTGGGTCATATGATTGAGTGTCGTCTGGCCCAGGAGTGTGAAGGTGAACGGAAAGGCTCTGGAGCAACGAACCGCCCTTGCTGTCTCTGCCTGGCCGGTTCCCCTCTCTCCACTGGGATTATCTGCCTGGCTTACTGGTGCTCACTGGCTTACTGGTGCTCTTTCATGCCGTCCCTAGGAGGGGTGCGTCACTTGAGTGGGTTGAGTCACTGACGTGGTCTTCTTGTCTGGGTTGGCGCCCCCCCTTGGGTTGTGCCGTGGCGGAGATCTTTGTGGGCTATACTCGGCCTTGTCTCAGGATGGTAAGTTGGTGGTTGAAGATATCCCTCTAGTGGTGTGGGGGCTGTGCTTTGGCAAAGTGGGTGGGGTTATATCCTTCCTGTTTGGCCCTGTCCGGGGGTATCATCGGATGGGGCCACAGTGTCTCCTGACCCCTCCTGTCTCAGCCTCCAGTATTTATGCTGCAGTAGTTTCGGGGGGCTAGGGACAGTTTGTTATATCTGGAGTACTTATCCTGTCTTATCCGGTGTCCTGTGTGAATTTAAGTATGCTCTCTCTAATTCTCTCTTTCTCTCTTTCTTTCTCTCTCTCGGAGGACCTGAGCCCTAGGACCATGCCTCAGGACTACCTGGCATCCTTGCTGTCCCCAGTCCACCTGGTCGTGCTGCTGCTCCAGTTTCAACTGTTCTGCCTGTGGCTATGGAACCCTGACCTGTTCACCGGACGTGCTCCCTGTCCCAGACCTGCTGTTTTCGACTATGAAAAGCCAACTGACATTTACTCCTGGGGTGCTGACTTGCTGCACCCTCGTCAACTACTGTGATTATTATTATTTGACCATGCTGGTCATTTATGAACATTTGAACATCTTGGCCATGTTCTGTTATAATCTCCACCCGGCACAGCCAGAAGAGGACTGGCCGCCCCTCATAGCCTGGTTCCTCTCTAGGTTTCTTCCTAGGTTTTGGCCTTTCTAGGGAGCTTTTCCTAGCCACTGTGCTTCTACACCTGCATTGCTTGCTGTTTGGGGTTTTAGGCTGGGTTTCTGTACAGCACTTTGAGATATCAGGTGATGTAAGAAGGGCTATATAAATACATTTGATTTGATTTGATATGTTAACTTGTGTTTTGTGGGTGGAAGGAACTATAAGATTCACTATGACCTGTAACTGCTCATCTCCCTGTCATCTGTACCTCCATGTTGTTTCAGAGAGATGGCTGTAACTGCTCATCTCTCTGTCATCTGTACCTCCATGTTGTTTCAGAGAGATGGCTGTAACTGATCATCTCCCTGTCCTCTGTACCTCCATGTTGTTTCAGAGAGATGGCTGTAACTGCTCATCTCTCTGTCATCTGTACCTCCATGTTGTTTCAGAGAGATGGCTGTAACTGCTCATCTCTCTGTCATCTGTACCTCCATGTTGTTTCAGAGAGATGGCTGTAACTCCATCCACTGACACCATGTTGTTTCATTCAGAGAGATGGCTGTAACTCCATCCACTAACACCATGTTGTTTCAGAGAGATGGCTGTAACTCCATCCACTAACACCATGTTGTTTCAGAGAGATGGCTGTAACTCCATCTACTAACACCATGTTGTTTCAGAGAGATGGCTGTAACTCGATCCACTGACACCATGTTGTTTCAGAGAGATGGCTGTAACTCCATCCACTGACACCATGTTGTTTCAGAGAGATGGCTGTAACTCCATCCACTAACACCATGTTGTTTCAGAGAGATGGCTGTAACTCCATCCACTAACACCATGTTGTTTCAGAGAGATGGCTGTAACTCCATCCACTAACACCATGTTGTTTCAGAGAGATGGCTGTAACTCCATCCACTAACACCATGTTGTTTCAGAGAGATGGCTGTAACTCCATCCACTAACACCATGTTGTTTCAGAGAGATGGCTGTAACTCCATCCACTAACACCATGTTGTTTCAGAGAGATGGCTGTAACTCCATCCACTAGCACCATGTTGTTTCAGAGAGATGGCTGTAACTCCATCCACTAACACCATGTTGCCTGCCTCCCATGTGAATACCTTAAACATGGATTAGTCTAAGCATGAACTAGAGTGAATTTCCACCATGTTTCTTACACCAATCCCTAAAGCAGTAATCAGCAGTAGAATCAACAACAAAGCGGACTCCCCGCCCCTGGTTTGGTAAAAAGCTGAGGGATGGGGCTGGAGACATTTAATCACTCTCAAATTCATAGACAGAGCTATGGATGCAAGGATTGACCTTCAGTTATATAAAACATATAGTTTAAAACCATGTTTTGAGGCTATACAGTGTTTACATTTTCTTTGTTTACAAACATTAGAGTAAAACAAGCTTATAGTTTGGGTTTCTGATGGGGTACAACAGTTAAACTGAGCTCATGATGCATTTATAATATATATTCTTAAAGAATCAATGGGTATAAATCATTAATTTATAAGTCACAAAATGGATGTAGCACCTGCTGATTGCCCCTTTAAATCCCATAAATCCATGGCGGGAAGTGAATAAGTGCATGACTCTCTGTGGCCGCAACATCTAAGGGCCGCCCATCCCCAAACAGAGTGTCCATTAACAACAAACAGAATCACAGCTGCATCAAACAACATCAGCCCCAGCTACACATCATACGACCAGAGCAGTGATTATCAGTGACCACAAACACAATGTAGATCCTGCAGCACATTCCCCGCTGGCTTGCCCTGGCCAAGACACAACAGCTGGCCTAGTCTTAAAGGGGTAGTTCGCTTTAATGACAACATTAGTTAGAATGTTCCTTCTTAAAGGGGTAGTTCACCTTAATGACAACATTAGTTAGAATGTTCCTTCTTAAAGGGGTTGTTCACCTTAATGACAACATTAGTTAGAATGTTCCTTCTTAAAGGGGTAGTTCACCTTATTGACAACATTAGTTAGAATGTTGCTTCTTAAAGGGGTAGTTCACCTTAATGACAACATTAGTTAGAATGTTCCTTCTTAAAGGGGTTGTTCACCTTAATGACAAAATTAGTTAGAATGTTCCTTCTTAAAGGGGTAGTTCACCTTAATGACAACATTAGTTAGAATGTTCCTTCTTAAAGGGGTAGTTCACCTTAATGACAACATTAGTTAGAATGTTCCTTCTTAAAGGGGTTGTTCACCTTAATGACAACATTAGTTAGAATGTTCCTTCTTAAAGGGGTTGTTCACCTTAATGACAACATTAGTTAGAATGTTCCTTCTTAAAGGGGTAGTTCACCTTAATGACAACATTAGTTAGAATGTTCCTTCTTAAAGGGGTTGTTCACCTTAATGACAACATTACCCACTTGGCACACTGGTTGAATCAACGTTGTTTCCATGTCCTTTTAATGTTAGTACGTTGAACCAACGTGGAATAGACATTGAACTGATGTCTGTGCCCAGTGGGTAGTTAGATAGTTCCTTTTTAAAGGGGTTGTTCACCTTAATAACAACATTAGTTAGATGTTATCTTACTCTGGAAGTAGTCTGTACACCAGGAACCATCTAACTAATGTTGTATTTTGCTTTAACTATCCCTTTAAACAAGGAGGCTATGCCTGGGGCTTGGCATACCCTGAGTCTGCTGTGTTTAGGCAGGTCGGGTGAGGCAGTCAGAGCCTGGGTAGGGTGGGAACCACCACAAACCTCCAAAGACACAACAGCTGAACAGCCCTGCAGTCTGGGCAACCTCTTTACTGGCGTGTGTGTTGTTCAGTGGGCTGAGGGACATTCTTTCTGACGTGAATTTGAATAGCGCAACATTTTTTGGTTGAACTATTGACCCGTCACTCCATCCTAAAAAACACTGCATGGTGCTTCATCCCAAACATGCTCCAGGGGAGGGGCCTATTTCAGAGCCCAGATAAAAGGGTGGGAGCCGGGCTCATTTCTTAAGGATTACAAGCCGCCTGTCCTCCACTGGAAACTCAACACAGGCTGAGAATACATGCTGTCAGAGTAAGATTACACGCTGTTAAGCTCCAGCTCCGTACTATGGAACGCCGCTTGAGTCTTTACGTGTCAAGAAAGATACACGTCAAATAACACTATTCGACGTGTCAAATAAGCTTGTTGACCAATCAGGCCTTGAATATGACTGCACGTCACATAATAATTTAACGCGTTCATTAAATGTTTACGTAGTTATTACACATTGATTACACTATCACTCGTATTCCATATGTCACAACGATTCATCGATACGTATCGCTATGATGCTGGTAAAGTCGTCTCGCGCACCTGCCCTTCCTCGAGCTCTGGACAGTGATTGTCGTAAAAAAGTTAGCTAGCTGATGGATTTGATGCAAACTATGTTCTTCCCCACAAACACAGAAAAACGACAAGTTGTACTGGTGGAAGCTAAATACCAAAGAAGTTGTACTGGTGGAAGCTAAATACCAAAGAAGTTGTACTGGTGGAAGCTAAATACCAAAGAAGTTGCGGTCGAACAAATAATGCCTTATTACCAAGGTGGTATTGTAAACACATCGTTCGTGGCCGGTGTTTGCTTGTCTGCAGACATTTTTCTACAGCTTTGACAATGCTACTGATAGTAGTGGTGGCGCTTGGCTTGCATGTGCAAATTCATCACACAACATTCTATAACTGTGTTATTTGACGCGTATCTTTTTTGACACGTAAAGACTCAAACTGCGTTCCATATCGTACTGCTGAGAACCAGGACCTGAGTTGTGTTCATTAGGGCACACAATGGAAAACGTTTGAAAGCGGTTTGCAGCAGAACATGAAAATGGGCATTTCTTATTGGATTAGCTCAGGTTAGGTAATACCTCCCTGTTCCACTCCAGTTTCTGAATGTTTCATTCCGTTTGGTGCCTGATGAACACAGGAGACGTTGACATTGAGGGCTCTATCTGAACAAACCCAACAGAGTGGGAACTGTAAGGGCTAGCGGTAGCGCTCTAGGCTCAGGGTAGTGTCACAAATATTGTTGCTGTTTTCACAACCAAGAATGATGGGCGCAGTGCTGGCGTTGGCGCCAAAGGGATGGGTTTTGATAAATAAATAAGTTGTAGGTGTGTCGAGGCTTGGCCCCTCACTGGCCAATCAGAATGTGCTCCATGGCTAAATATGTGGTTGCTTCAAGTTGTGTATTTCCAGTCTTTTGTAGGGGCTCCTACTGGACATTACATTATGGCTGAGCAGGGACATGACAAACGTTGTCAACAAGCAAGATTACATTCATTATTGATAAGGACCAAAAAGAGAGCTGCCTGAAATTAGCCCTTTGGATCACCTTTTTAAGGACACACCTACAATATTTCCACCCCTCCCACCTGAGCACAAAGAGGTGATAAAAGACAGGTCAATTACCAACCGTTGCACAACAGTTTGAAAATAGCAGAGCTCTGGCTTTAACAGGTGGAAACTGCCAACGAACGTGAGTTTGACACCAGCGCTGCCTTAACGCCGGCCCAAGATAGAGCCCTGAGGCTTCATAGACTGGGAGACAAGGACAAGTAGAGGATTCTCTTACAAGTCCATTAATAATGATGGCAGCATAGAGTGCAGAGTGCTGAGTCATCTTCACATTTAGCTGAAAATAGTCATTGATCTAAAAATGAAACCACCTAAAACCCCTGGATGTGCGTATCATGAGGATATGTTATGTGGCTGTCGATCCTTAAAGGCCTCCGTCACGTTGAGAAGACTGCTAGCTAAATATACCAGATGACATCATGCTAAATTGGTGGTCAGGCATCACTCATTCCATTGTTTTTCCTGTGGGGTTTCTCTCTTACCTTCGTGTGAGTGAGGGAACCAGATCTGAGAGGCGCTGGAGTGGGGCCCACCACGGAAGGATCCGGGTGAAGAGGGTGAGGAGGGGGGCCGGGAGGGGTGAGAGGGGTGGGAGGACGAGCCCAGACTGCTGGCCAGGAACGTACCCATGAAGGAGGCAGAGGAGTTCCCCATCAGACCACTACCTATAGCCACACAGAGAATGAACACAATGAGAGAAAGGAGAGGGAGAGAAGAGGTTTTGCTAGAAGTACCTTCATTTCCGGGCACGTTTTCTCACATTAATTCTGATATTCCAATGAATAGGCGATTGAACAGCCCTTAAATGTGAGGCAATGTGAGACTTCGGTTAGAGTTATGGCAAAGCATAAAACATGGGGGGAAACATGCTAGCAAAGACCTTCTGGGCGAAGATTTTCACTTCATAAACAATGGGAGCATTGATTCAACGGAGTGTGGGTATCTATGTATGTTTCATGACTACACTAGCTGTATGCTGTACCTGAACATCACTGAATAGTGTGGACTGATGGCAAAGCACATATAACCTGACCAGATCCTTTCAGGGATCCAAACGTTGCAAACCAACTTCATAAAGGTCTGTGTTAGAGCAGTTCAGTGTTCATTACTACTACCTTCATTACACTACCTTCATTACCATTACCTTCATTACCACTACCTTCATTACCATTACCTTCATTACCACTACCTTCATTACTACTACATTCATTACACTACCTTCATTACCATTACCTTCATTACCACTACCTTCAATACTACTACAAGCATTACTACTACCTTCATTACCATTACCTTCATTACTACTACCTTCATTACCACTACCTTCAATACTACTACAAGCATTACTACTACCTTCATTACCACTACCTTCAATACTACTACAAGCATTACCATTACCTTCATTACTACTACCTTCATTACACTACCTTCATTACCATTACCTGCAATACTACTACAAGCATTACTACTACCTTCATTACCACTACCTTCAATACTACTACCTTCATTACCACTACCTTCATTACACTACCTTCATTACCACTACCTTCAATACTACTACAAGCATTACCATTATCTTCATTACCACTACCTTCAATGCTATTACAAGCATTACTACTACCTTCATTACCATTACCTTCAATACTACTACAAGCATTACCATTATCTTCATTACCACTACCTTCAATGCTATTACAAGCATTACTACTACCTTCATTACAATTACCTTCATTACCACCACCTTCAATACTACTACATTCATTGCTATTACCTTCATTACCACGACCTTCATTACTACTACCTCATTACCACTACCTCATTACTACTGCCTTCATTACCACTACCTTCATTTCCATTACCTTCATTACCACTACCTTCATTACTACTACCTTCATTACCATTACCTTCATTACTGCTACCTTCATTACTACTACCTTCATTACCATTACCTTCATTACCACTACCTTCATTACCACTACCTCCATTACTACTACCCTCATTACCATTACCTTCATTACTGCTACCTTCATTACTACTACCTTCATTACTGCTACCTTTAAGGTGCAACACCATAAGGGATGTGCATTCGACCATCAATGCTACTAAAAAGCACAAATAAATTGATAGAGAATACTGTAATACACCACTATCCATTTTCCTACTAGCTGACATCATGGTGCCTGACATTGGCAATCTGTCCGTCCCACAGCATGGGGACCAGGGATCAGCAGACCTGTAGACTTCACCACTCTGTGGTAGACTCGCTATGTCTGACAGATCAGCTCCCTGAGGAGTGTGTGTGTGTGTTTGTGTTTGTGTGTGCGTGTTTGTGTATGCGTATGTATGTGTGTGTGTGTGCGTGCTCCCCTCCCCTCCCCCTCAGAGCAGCCCAACCGACATTATATTCCTCCTCCCCTCTCTCCATCCCTCTCTCCCCATGGGGAGACAGGTCTCATCTCACAGCTGAGTACACACTTTCTCAGGCTCTCTCCCTCTATCTTTCTCCCTCTGCCGATCCCTATCTCTCACTCTTTTCCCCAGTGTCCCTTTCTCAATTTCTCTCCCTCCCTCCATTGTCTCATGACCTCAATCTCTCTTATTTCTCTGTTCCATGTCCCTCTCTCCCTCTCTCTCTTTCTCTATAGCAATCTCCTTCTGCTTTCTCTCCCCCTCTCTATTTCTCTATCACTCCCTCTCTTTCAGGCTCCTTTTTCATTGTCCCACCCACTCAGCTTTACTCTTCGTCTCTCCAGCCCCGCACTGCTTTCTCAAAATGACCCTCTCTTCTCCTCTCCTCTACACCTCATAAAGTCTACTACACCATGTCCCCAGCCTCTCCTCTCTCCTCCTCTCCTCTCTCTCCTTTCTCCTCCTCTCCCTCTCTCCTCCTCTACCTGTCTCCTCCTCTCCGTCTCCTCCTCTCCTCCTCTCTCCTCTCCTCTCTCCTCCTCTACCTGTCTCCTCCTCTCCTCTCTCTCCTCCTCTCCCTGTCTCCTCTTCTCCACTCACTCCTATCTCTCCTCATCTCCTCTATCTCCTTTCTCCTCTCTCTCCTCTTCTCCCTGTCTCCCCCCTTCACTCTCTCCTCCTCTCCACTCTCTCCTCCTCTCCCTGTCTCCTCCTCTCCACTCACTCCTCTCTCTCCTCCTCTCCCTGTCTCCCCCCTCCTCTCTCTCCTCCTCTCCACTCTCTCTCCTCCTCTCTCCTCCCCCTATAAGACACATTGCTTTGGGTTGGTTTAATTCTGCTCTGTAATAATGGCACCAGCAGAGCAATCTGTCCCTGGCTTGGCAGACTGTGGGTTTAACAAGACAACGATGAGTAACTGATCATTCTCAGCAACCCCTGTGTGACTGGGCTGGTTGACTATTATACATTACAGGGCCAAGCCAGAGAAAACACACTGATTAACACTGCTTCAGTTGTATTCCCATTATGGTGCTGCCGGCACACTTGAGAAACGGACCTCTGCAATGTTTCTCTCTACCTCCCTCCCTCTCACTTACTCTCTCTCTCTCTGTCTCTACCTCCCTCTCTCTCACATACTCTCTCTCTCTGTCTCTACCTCCCTCCCTCTCACTTACGCTCTCTCTCTGTCTCTACCTCCCTCTCTCTCACTTACTCTCTCTGTCTCTCTCCCTCTCTCTCTCTCTGTCTCTCTCTCTCTCCCTCTCACTTACTCTCTCTCTCTCCCTCTCTCTCACTTACTCTCGCTCTCTCTCTGTCTCTCTCTCTCCCTGTTCATCTCTTTACTGGTTGCCATGCATATGCATGAGGTTTCCTTGGATGAGCACTCAAGAGACAGTACAGTGTGTGTGTGTGTGTGTGTGTGTGTGTGTGTGTGTGTGTGTGTGTGTGTGTGTGTGTGTGTGTGTGTGTGTGTGTGTGTGTGTGTGTGTGTGTGTGATGAATGGATATTTCCTTGGGAACAACGGTGAGGAATCTTAATCATCAATAGCGCTGAGCGATTAACCAAAATAATGTTTTTTAAACAACTAATTGACCGACATTGGTTCAATGATTTGAATTCCATTGTCAGGTTGTGCTCTACTGGTGAGAGGTCAGGTGCAGGAGAGCGGAGGGTTGTGATCACACTTTATTTGGCAGAAGTACCAACAGACGGACGCAACTGCGTCAAAAACCTCCAGCCAAATGGCAAAAGTGCAAAGTGCGACAACAGTCACAATAATGCATAAGTTTAACAATTAAACACACTCGGGTTCAACACGGTACCCGGGGAAAAACCAGCCTGGCGCGTAACGCGAAACATGTAACAAAACAATTCCACACAGAGACATGGGGGAAACAGAGGGAATATATATGTAGTGTGATTAGGGAATGTAAACCAGGTGTGCGGGGAAACAAGACAAAACAAATGGAACAATGAAAAATGGAGCGGCCATGGCTAGAAGACCGGTGACGTCGAACGCCAAACGCTGCCCGAACAAGGAGAGGAGACGACTTTGGCGGAAGTGGTGACATCCATTTAGCTGGGTTTTCTCTTGTTTCACTACAGATTAACCAGATCCAGGCTGAACTGTGTGATGTTGTAGTTTTAAACTACTAAATATCACATAAAACACATGGAATATACACAACAAGTGAAATATTTGATGACAGTAAAGTCATGTGAATAAATAGTTAATAAGTGATGAGCAGCAATGGGCAGTCCCTCCCATCATTGCACTTCTGGTCATTGTTTGATTCTGTGCTGTTACAGCATTCAACCAAAATAATAATCCAAAACACTGATTATTTCTTAATAATCGAATCGAAACCAAATCGACCTCAAAAAGCACTAATGGCTCAGCACTAATCATGAAGCAGACAGGTTTTAGAGCTCAGAGAGAATGACTACAAGGCATCTGTGCTGGGGAGCCCTGCAGGGAACAGCCTATGGCAGCAGGACTACTGCTCTCTCCACCTCCTACACTCTGCATGCCTCTCCTGTCCCCTGTAGACCACAGCTCCAGACAGGTGGAAATCCCCCACAATCCCTGAGCTTATCTCACACCGCTCAATCAGACCACAGCCCCAACCTGGCCACCTCTGGCTCCAACACCACACAAAACCCCAACCCGCTGTGTGTGTGTGTGTGTGTGTGTGTGTGTGTGTGTGTGTGTGTGTGTGTGTGTGTGTGTGTGTGTGTGTGTGTGTGTGTGTGTGTGTGTGTGTGTGTGTGTGTGTGTGGCATGTAATTGTGTGGTAGGGATCATGTTACAGAGCAAGGTTAAAAGCCAGACCTACTGACACACAGTACAGATATAACAGAGACCAGACCTACTGACACACAGTACAGATATAACAGAGACCAGACCTACTGACACACAGTACAGATATAACAGAGACCAAACCTACTGACACACAGTACAGATATAACAGAGACCAGACCTACTGACACACAGTACAGATATAACAGAGACCAGACCTACTGACACAGTACAGATATAACAGAGACCAGACCTACTGACACACAGTACAGATATAACAGAGACCAGACCTACTGACACACAGTACAGATATAACAGAGACCAGACCCACTGACACACAGTACAGATATAACAGAGACCAGACCTACTGACACCCAGTACAGATATAAGAGAGACCAGACCTACTGACACCCAGTACAGATATAACAGAGACCAGACCTGCCTTTTCTCCCTGTACTCTAACACTGTCCTACAACAAAACTACACGGATGCACAACCTGGTCTCAGAGCATTTCGTATCATTCTGTATGTACATCTGAGACACTCCATTTAGTATGATATGTTACAATTTGTATGGTATGTATTCATTTGTGGATGTCCATCATCCATTTCGTATGATGTGTTAGCAATTACAATTCGTATGATATGTTAAGAATTACAAATGGAACAATATGTTACGAATTACAATTCGTACAATGTGGTACGAATTTGAAAAACATACAATATGTTACGAATTACAATTCGTACGTGGGATGAATTTGAAAAACCTAGGTGGCTATTGCTAACGTTAGCTAGCTTTAGGGGTCAGGGTAAGGGGTTAATTAAGGATAGGGTTAGAGTTAGGGGAAGGTTTAGGTAACATGGATTCACATTTACTATGTTACGACTGATCTATGAGACCAGTCTGGGATGTACTACTGTCTCAGCCTAATACTAGAAACCACACTAATACATTTAGATAGAGGAGGGGTAATGGAACAGCCCTGTACAGTACCACCACCCCTCCTCCCAAATCCTCCATCCCCTTCTCCTCTCCCGCTCCTCTCACCCACGTCTCTGAGGACAGCCCCTGGCGGCACCACGAGCCAAAGGTGGGGGCTGATTATGAGCCCAGCCAGTCAGCCAGCCAGTCAGCCAGCCAGCCAGCCAGCCAGCCAGCCAGCCAGCCAGCCAGCCAGCCAGCCAGCCAGCCAGCCAGTTCTCCCAACCACTCTCCTGTAAAGGCCTCCACACTCCTCACACACATGAACACACACACCCACACTAAGCCCCCAGCCCCCACATTAATCAACTAATCCTCCTGCATTATTAACATGTCCCAGAGAGAGAGATATATACCATGCAGCTTCCACACTGAGAGGAGAACACCACAGACATGTCCCGAGAGAGGAGAGGACCACAGACATGTCCTGAGAGAGGAGAGGACCACAGACATGTCCTGAGAGAGAGAGGACCACAGACATGTCCTGAGAGAGGGAGGACCACAGACATGTCCTGAGAGAGGGAGGACCACAGACATGTCCTGAGAAAGGGAGGACCACAGACATGTCCTGAGAGAGGGAGGACCACAGACATGTCCTGAGAGAGGGAGGACCACAGACATGTCCTGAGAGAGGGAGGACCACAGACATGTCCTGAGAGAGGAGAGGACCACAGACATGTCCTGAGAGAGGGAGGACCACAGACATGTCCTGAGAGAGGGAGGACCACAGACATGTCCTGAGAGAGGGAGGACCACAGACATGTCCTGAGAGAGAGAGGACCACAGACATGTCCTGAGAGAGAGAGGACCACAGACATGTCCTGAGAGAGGGAGGACCACAGACATGTCCTGAGAGAGGGAGGACCACAGACATGTCCTGAGAGAGGGAGGACCACAGACATGTCCTGAGAGAGGGAGGACCACAGACATGTCCTGAGAGAGGGAGGACCACAGACATGTCCTGAGAGAGGAGAGGACCACAGACATGTCCTGAGAGAGGGAGGACCACAGACATGTCCTGAGAGAGGGAGGACCACAGACATGTCCTGAGAGAGAGAGGACCACAGACATGTCCTGAGAGAGGGAGGACCACAGACATGTCCTGAGAGAGGGAGGACCACAGACATGTCCTGAGAGAGGGAGGACCACAGACATGTCCTGAGAGAGGGAGGACCACAGACATGTCCTGAGAGAGAGAGGACCACAGACATGTCCTGAGAGAGGGAGGACCACAGACATGTCCTGAGAGAGGAGAGGACCACAGACATGTCCTGAGAGAGGGAGGACCACAGACATGTCCTGAGAGAGGGAGGACCACAGACATGTCCTGAGAGAGGGAGGACCACAGACATGTCCTGAGAGAGGAGAGGACCACAGACATGTCCTGAGAGAGGGAGGACCACAGACATGTCCTGAGAGAGAGAGGACCACAGACATGTCCTGAGAGAGGGAGGACCACAGACATGTCCTGAGAGAGGGAGGACCACAGACATGTCCTGAGAGAGGGAGGACCACAGACATGTCCTGAGAGAGGGAGGACCACAGACATGTCCTGAGAGAGAGAGGACCACAGACATGTCCTGAGAGAGGGAGGACCACAGACATGTCCTGAGAGAGGAGAGGACCACAGACATGTCCTGAGAGAGGGAGGACCACAGACATGTCCTGAGAGAGGGAGGACCACAGACATGTCCTGAGAGAGGGAGGACCACAGACATGTCCTGAGAGAGGAGAGGACCACAGACATGTCCTGAGAGAGGGAGGACCACAGACATGTCCTGAGAGAGGAGAGGACCACAGACATGTCCTGAGAGAGGGAGGACCACAGACATGTCCTGAGAGAGGAGAGGACCACAGACATGTCCTGAGAGAGGGAGGACCACAGACATGTCCTGAGAGAGGGAGGACCACAGACATGTCCTGAGAGAGAGAGGACCACAGACATGTCCTGAGAGAGGGAGGACCACAGACATGTCCTGAGAGAGGGAGGACCACAGACATGTCCTGAGAGAGGGAGGACCACAGACATGTCCTGAGAGAGGGAGGACCACAGACATGTCCTGAGAGAGGGAGGACCACAGACATGTCCTGAGAGAGAGAGGACCACAGACATGTCCTGAGAGAGGGAGGACCACAGACATGTCCTGAGAGAGGGAGGACCACAGACATGTCCTGAGAGAGGAGAGGACCACAGACATGTCCTGAGAGAGGGAGGACCACAGACATGTCCTGAGAGAGGGAGGACCACAGACATGTCCTGAGAGAGAGAGGACCACAGACATGTCCTGAGAGAGGGAGGACCACAGACATGTCCTGAGAGAGGAGAGGACCACAGACATGTCCTGAGAGAGGGAGGACCACAGACATGTCCTGAGAGAGGGAGGACCACAGACATGTCCTGAGAGAGGGAGGGATAGAGGAGGAGGTGCTACCAGGAGAAGAGAAGGAGAGGGATAATAACAAGCCAAGCAGCAGGAAGAGAGAAAGATGAGGTGAGGAGAGCCCTAATCCATAGATATTTAGACAGAGGGGGAGAAGCTAAAGCTTGTAGAGGTCCCTTTAGCTGGTCCCAGGTCAGACCATATTATTAGGCTTTCAACACTCAGTAAGCAGACATGACCACCACCACTGATCCTGAGCCTGTATGTCACTCAACAAGAGATAAATGCCTAGTGGACGATATAAATGTCCTGACTGGTCGTCAAAACCTGAACAGAGGTTAATAGTATTCATAGCAGGGCGCTGCTCATTATCCCTGGCCTGGCGATCTGATTGGCTCCTGCTGACTGTACATCCTGCCACTCCAGAGTCTACACATATTGACCCGCCCTTTCATTGTCACGTCTCCTGATGGTTGGTTGACAGGGCCATCTCTCCTGCTGGTTGGTTGACAGGGACATGTCTGCTATTGGTTGGTTGACAGGGCCATATCTCCTGCTGGTTGGTTGACAAGGCCATATCTCCTGCTGGTTGGTTGACAGGACCATGTCTCCTGCTGGTTGGTTGACAGGGCCCTATCTCCTGCTGGTTGGTTGACAAGGCCATGTCTCCTGCTGATTGGTTGACAGGGCCATGTCTCCTGCTGGTTGGTTGACAGGGCCATGTCTGTTGTTGGTTGGTTGACAGGGCCATGTCTCCTGCTGGTTGGTTGACAAGGCCATGTCTCCTGCTGGTTGGTTGACAGGGCCATCTCTCCTGTTGGTTGGTTGACAGGGCCATATCTCCTGCTGGTTGGTTGACAGGGCCATCTCTCCTGTTGGTTGGTTGACAGGGCCATATCTCCTGCTGGTTGGTTGACAGGGCCATCTCTCCTGCTGGTTGGTTGACAGGGCCATGTCTCCTGCTGGTTGGTTGACAGGGCCATGTCTCCTGTTGGTTGGTTGACAGGGCCATGTCTCCTGCTGGTTGGTTGACAGGGCCATGTCTCCTGCTGGTTGGTTGACAGGGCCATATCTCCTGCTGGTTGGTTGACAAGGCCATATCTCCTGCTGGTTGGTTGACAGGGCCATGTCTCCTGCTGGTTGGTTGACAGGGCCATGTCTCCTGCTGGTTGGTTGACAGGGCCATATCTCCTGCTGGTTGGTTGACAGGGCCATGTCTCCTGCTGGTTGGTTGACAGGGCCATATCTCCTGCTGGTTGGTTGACAGGGCCATGTCTCCTGCTGGTTGGTTGACAAGGCCATGTCTCCTGCTGGTTGGTTGACAGGGCCATGTCTCCTGCTGGTTGGTTGACAGGGCCATGTCTCCTGCTGGTTGGTTGACAGGGCCATGTCTCCTGCTGGTTGGTTGACAAGGCCATGTCTCCTGCTGGTTGGTTGGCAGGGCCATGTCTCCTGCTGGTTGGTTGACAGGGACATGTCTCCTGCTGGTTGGTTGACAGGGCCATATCTCCTGCTGGTTGGTTGACAGGGCCATGTCTCCTGCTGGTTGGTTGACAAGGCCATGTCTCCTGCTGGTTGGTTGACAGGGCCATGTCTCCTGCTGGTTGGTTGACAGGGCCATGTCTCCTGCTGGTTGGTTGACAGGGCCATGTCTCCTGCTGGTTGGTTGACAGGGCCATATCTCCTGCTGGTTGGTTGACAGGGCCATGTCTCCTGCTGGTTGGTTGGCAGGGCCATGTCTCCTGCTGGTTGGTTGACAGGGCCATGTCTCCTGCTGGTTGGTTGACAGGGCCATGTCTCCTGCTGGTTGGTTGACAGGGCCATCTCTCCTGCTGGTTGGTTGACAGGGCCATCTCTCCTGCTGGTTGGTAGACAGGGCCATGTCTCCTGCTGGTTGGTTGACAGGGCCATGTCTCCTGCTGGTTGGTTGACAGGGCCATGTCTCCTGCTGGTTGGTTGACAGGGCCATGTCTCCTGCTGGTTGGTTGACAGGGCCATGTCTCCTGCTGGTTGGTTGACAGGGCCATGTCTCCTGTTGGTTGGTTGACAGGGCCATGTCTCCTGCTGGTTGGTTGACAGGGCCATGTCTCCTGCTGCGCTGGTCAAGACTTCACTGAGATAGCAGACTTTCTCTGCTACCTTCACTCTCATCTAAAACACAGCCAGCTGCTTTCTCTGCTACCACATATCTACAATACAACACATTATTACACAACTACTCTACCACCACATATCTACAATACAACACATTATTACACCACTACTCTACCACCACATATCTACAATACAACACATTATTACACCACTACTCTACCACTACATATCTACAATACAACACATTATTACACACTACTCTACCACCACATATCTACAATACAACACATTATTACACCACTACCACAACACATCTACAATACAACACATTATTACACCACTACTCTACCACTACATATCTACAATACAACACATTATTACACACTACTCTACCACTACATATCTACAATACAACACATTATTACACACTACTCTACCACCACATATCTACAATACAACACATTATTACACCACTACTCTACCACCACATATCTACAATACAACACATTATTACACCACTACTCTACCACCACATATCTACAATACAACACATTATTACACCACCACATATCTACAATAAAACACATTATTACACACTACTCTACCACTACATATCTACAATACAACACATTATTACACCACTACTCTACCACCAGATATCTACAATACAACACATTATTACACCACAACATATCTACAATAAAACACATTATTACACACTACTCTACCACCACATATCTACAATACAACACATTATCACACCACTACCACAACACATCTACAATACAACACATTATTACACCACTACTCTACCACCACATATCTACAATACAACACATTATTACACCACTACTCTACCACCACATATCTACAATACAACACATTATTACACCACCACATATCTACAATAAAACACATTATTACACACTACTCTACCACCACATATCTACAATACAACACATTATCACACCACTACCACAACACATCTACAATACAACACATTATTACACCACTACTCTACCACCACATATCTACAATACAACACATTATTACACACTACTCTACCACTACATATCTACAATACAACACATTATTACACACTACTCTACCACAACATATCTACAATACAACACATTATTACACCACTACATATCTACAATACAACACATTATTACACCACCACATATCTACAATACAACACATTATTACACACTACTCTACCACCACATATCTACAATACAACACATTATTACACACTACTCTACCACTACATATCTACAATACAACACATTATTACACACTACTCTACCACTACATATCTACAATACAACACATTATTACACCACTACTCTACCACTACATATCTACAATACAACACATTATCACACCACTACTCTACCACCACATATCTACAATACAACACATTATTACACCACTACCACAACATATCTACAATACAACACATTATTACACACTACTCTACCACCACATATCTACAATACAACACATTATCACACCACTACTCTACCACTACATATCTACAATACAACACATTATTACACCACTACTCTACCACTACATATCTACAATACAACACATTATTACACCACTACTCTACCACCACATATCTACAATACAACACATTATTACACACTACTCTACCACTACATATCTACAATACAACACATTATTACACACTACTCTACCACTACATATCTACAATACAACACATTATTACACCACTACCACAACATATCTACAATACAACACATTATTACACCACTACTCTACCACTACATATCTACAATACAACACATTATTACACACTACTCTACCACTACATATCTACAATACAACACATTATCACACCACTACATTACCACCACATATCTACAATACAACACATTATTACACACTACTCTACCACTACATATCTACAATACAACACATTATCACACCACTACATTACCACCACATATCTACAATACAACACATTATTACACACTACTCTACCACCACATATCTACAATACAACACATTATTACACCACTACTCTACCACCACATATCTACAATACAACACATTATTACACACTACTCTACCACCACATATCTACAATACAACACATTATTACACCACTACATTACCACCACATATCTACAATACAACACATTATCACACCACTACTCTACCACTACATATCTACAATACAACACATTATTACACACTACTCTACCACTACATATCTACAATACAACACATTATCACACCACTACATTACCACCACATATCTACAATACAACACATTATTACACACTACTCTACCACTACATATCTACAATACAACACATTATTACACCACTACTCTACCACCACATATCTACAATACAACACATTATTACACACTACTCTACCACTACATATCTACAATACAACACATTATCACACCACTACATTACCACCACATATCTACAATACAACACATTATTACACCACTACTCTACCACCACATATCTACAATACAACACATTATTACACCACTACTCTACCACAACATATCTACAATACAACACATTATTACACACTACTCTACCACCACATATCTACAATACAACACATTATTACACTACTACTCTACCACTACATATCTACAATACAACACATTATTACACACTACTCTACCACTACATATCTACAATACAACACATTATTACACCATTACTCTACCACTACATATCTACAATACAACACATTATTACACACTACTCTACCACTACATATCTACAATACAACACATTATTACACCACTACTCTACCACTACATATCTACAATACAACACATTATTACACACTACTCTACCACCACATATCTACAATACAACACATTATTACACCACTACTCTACCACCACATATCTACAATACAACACATTATTACACACTACTCTACCACTACATATCTACAATACAACACATTATTACACACTACTCTACCACCACATATCTACAATACAACACATTATTACACCACTACTCTACCACCACATATCTACAATACAACACATTATCACACCACTACTCTACCACCACATATCTACAATACAACACATTATTACACACTACTCTACTACCACATATCTACAATACAACACATTATCACACCACTACTCTACCACCACATATCTACAATACAACACATTATTACACACTACTCTACCACTACATATCTACAATACAACACATTATTACACACTACTCTACCACTACATATCTACAATACAACACATTATTACACACTACTCTACCACTACATATCTACAATACAACACATTATTACACACTACTCTACCACAACATATCTACAATACAACACATTATTACACACTACTCTACCACAACATATCTACAATACAACACATTATTACACACTACTCTACCACAACATATCTACAATACAACACATTATTACACACTACTCTACCACTACATATCTACAATACAACACATTATTACACCACTACTCTACCACAACATATCTACAATACAACACATTATTACACACTACTCTACCACAACATATCTACAATACAACACATTATTAGATAACTACTCTACCACAACATATCTACAATACAACACATTATTACACACTACTCTACCACAACACATTATTACACACTACTCTACCACAACATATCTACAATACAACACATTATTACACACTACTCTACCACCACATATCTACAATACAACACATTATTACACACTACTCTACCACTACATATCTACAATACAACACATTATTACACACTACTCTACCACTACATATCTACAATACAACACATTATTACACACTACTCTACTACAACATATCTACAATACAACACATTATTACACTCTACCACAACATATCTACAATACAACACATTATTACACACTACTCTACCACCACATATCTACAATACAACACATTATTACACACTACTCTACCACAACATATCTACAATACAACACATTATCACACCACTATTCTACCACCACATATCTACAATACAACACATTATTACACACTACTCTACCACTACATATCTACAATACAACACATTATTACACACTACTCTACCACAACATATCTACAATACAACACATTATTACACACTACTCTACCACTACATATCTACAATACAACACATTATTACACACTACTCTACCACAACATATCTACAATACAACACATTATTACACACTACTCTACCACAACATATCTACAATACAACACATTATTACACACTACTCTACCACAACATATCTACAATACAACACATTATTACACACTACTCTACCACCACATATCTACAATACAACACATTATAACACACTACTCTACCACTACATATCTACAATACAACACATTATTACACACTACTCTACCACCCCATATCTACAATACAACACATTATTACACACTACTCTACCACTACATATCTACAATACAACACATTATCACACCACTACCACAACACATCTACAATACAACACATTATTACACACTACTCTACCACAACATGTCTACAATACAACACATTATTACACACTACTCTACCACTACATATCTACAATACAACACATTACTACACACTACTCTACCACTACATATCTACAATACAACACATTATTACACACTACCACAACATATCTACAATACAACACATTATTACACACTACTCTACCACAACATATCTACAATACAACACATTATTACACACTACTCTACCACTATATATCTACAATACAACACATTACTACACACTACTCTACCACTACATATCTACAATACAACACATTATTACACACTACCACAACATATCTACAATACAACACATTATTACACCACTACATATCTACAATACAACACATTATTACACACTACTCTACTACAACATATCTACAATACAACACATTATTACACACTACTCTACCACCACATATCTACAATACAACACATTATTACACACTACTCTACCACCACATATCTACAATACAACACATTATTACACACTACTCTACCACCACATATCTACAATACAACACATTATTACACACTACTCTACCACCACATATCTACAATACAACACATTATTACACACTACTCTACCACAACATATCTACAATACAACACATTATTACACCACTACTCTACCACTACATATCTACAATACAACACATTATTACACACTACTCTACCACCACATATCTACAATACAACACATTATCACACCACTACTCTACCACCACATATCTACAATACAACACATTATTACACACTACTCTACCACTACATATCTACAATACAACACATTATTACACACTACTCTACCACCAGATATCTACAATACAACACATTATTACACACTACTCTACCACCACATATCTACAATACAACACATTATTACACACTACTCTACCACTACATATCTACAATACAACACATTATCACACCACTACATATCTACAATACAACACATTATTACACACTACTCTACCACCACATATCTACAATACAACACATTATAACACACTACTCTACCACCACATATCTACAATACAACACATTATTACACACTACTCTACCACTACATATCTACAATACAACACATTATTACACCACTACTCTACCACCACATATCTACAATACAACACATTATTACACACTACTCTACCACAACATATCTACAATACAACACATTATTACACACTACTCTACCACCACATATCTACAATACAACACATTATTACACACTACCACAACATATCTACAATACAACACATTATTACACACTACTCTACCACAACATATCTACAATACAACACATTATTACACCACTACCACAACATATCTACAATACAACACATTATTACACACTACTCTACCACTACATATCTACAATACAACACATTATTACACACTACTCTACCACCACATATCTACAATACAACACATTATTACACACTACTCTACCACAACATATCTACAATACAACACATTATCACACCACTACCACAACATATCTACAATACAACACATTATTACACACTACTCTACCACAACATATCTACAATACAACACATTATTACACACTACTCTACCACTACATATCTACAATACAACACATTATTACACACTACTCTACTACAACATATCTACAATAAAACACATTATTACACACTACTCTACCACAACATATCTACAATACAACACATTATTACACACTACTCTACTACAACATATCTACAATAAAACACATTATTACACACTACTCTACCACCACATATCTACAATACAACACATTATTACACACTACCACAACATATCTACAATACAACACATTATTACACACTACTCTACCACCACATATCTACAATACAACACATTATTACACCACTACTCTACCACTACATATCTACAATACAACACATTATAACACACTACTCTACCACCACATATCTACAATACAACACATTATTACACACTACTCTACCACTACATATCTACAATACAACACATTATAACACCACTACTCTACCACAACATGTCTACAATACAACACATTATTACACCACTACTCTACCACCACATATCTACAATACAACACATTATTACACACTACTCTACCACCACATATCTACAATACAACACATTATTACACACTACTCTACCACTACATATCTACAATACAACACATTATTACACCACTACTCTACCACTACATATCTACAATACAACACATTATTACACACTACTCTACCACCAGATATCTACAATACAACACATTATTACACCACAACATATCTACAATACAACACATTATTACACCACCACATATCTACAATAAAACACATTATTACACACTACTCTACCACCACATATCTACAATACAACACATTATTACACCACTACTCTACCACTACATATCTACAATACAACACATTACCACACCACTACTCTACCACTACATATCTACAATACAACACATTATCACACCACTACATTACCACCACATATCTACAATACAACACATTATTACACACTACTCTACCACCACATATCTACAATACAACACATTATTACACACTACTCTACCACTACATATCTACAATACAACACATTATTACACCACTACTCTACCACTACATATCTACAATACAACACATTATTACACCACCACTCTACCACTACATATCTACAATACAACACATTATTACACCACTACTCTACCACTACATATCTACAATACAACACATTATTACACCACTACCACTACATATCTACAATACAACACATTATTACACACTACTCTACCACCACATATCTACAATACAACACATTATTACACACTACTCTACCACTACATATCTACAATACAACACATTATTACACCACTACTCTACCACTACATATCTACAA
>NC_052309.1:85236767-85269267 GCF_016432855.1 Salvelinus namaycush
AGAAGGGCTGGGAGAAGGGCTGGGAGAAGGGATGGGAGAAGGGCTGGGAGAAGGGATGGGAGAAGGGCTGGGAGAAGGGATGGGAGAAGGGCTGGGAGTAGGGCTGGGAGAAGGGATGGGAGAAGGGATGGGAGAAGGGCTGGGAGTAGGGCTGGGAGAAGGGCTGGGAGAAGGGCTGGGAGAAGGGCTGGGAGTAGGGCTGGGAGAAGGGATGGGAGAAGGGCTGGGAGAAGGGCTGGGAGTAGGGCTGGGAGAAGGGATGTGAGAAGGGCTGGGAGTAGGGATGGGAGTAGGGCTGGGAGAAGGGCTGGGAGAAGGGATGGGAGAAGGGCTGGGAGTAGGGCTGGGAGAAGGGCTGGGAGAAGGGCTGGGAGAAGGGCTGGGAGAAGGGCTGGGAGTAGGGCTGGGAGAAGGGATGGGAGAAGGGCTGGGAGAAGGGCTGGGAGTAGGGCTGGGAGAAGGGATGGGAGAAGGGATGTGAGAAGAGCTGGGAGTAGGGCTGGGAGAAGGGCTGGGAGAAGGGATGTGAGAAGGGCTGGGAGTAGGGCTGGGAGAAGGGATGGGAGAAGGGCTGGGAGAAGGGCTGGGAGAAGGGCTGGGAGAAGATCTAAGAGTAGGGCTGGGAGAAGGGCTGGGAGTAGGGCTGGGACAGAGGCATGGGAGTCTGGATCTGCGTGTGAAAGCAGAGCAGGGTGCTGAGTCACACTCCTATACTCTCTGGGGAGACAGAGAGGCATTCCAGGCTGGGACACAGGAGGTGGGGGCCAGGAGGGACAACCAGGACAAATGAGCCTAAGCCCTGTTTCCTCCCTCCACACCCACACACACACACCCACACACACACACACACACACACACACACACACACACACACACACACACACACACACACACACACACACACACACACACACACACACACACACACACACACAGTGAGTAAGGACGAGTCTGGCTGTAGACAGACATGGAAGGCCAGAGGTGGAGACGTATAATGAATTACAGCACTAAAATAAAAAAAGTCTCCCTAAATATAACATAAAAAGCCTCTCCCTTTCTCCCTTTCTCCCTCTCTCCCTCTCTCTCTCTCTCCCTCTCTCTCCCACTCTCCCTCTCTCTTTCTCCCCCCCCTCTCCCTCTCCCCCCCCTCTCTCTCTCTCTCTCTTACTCTCTCCCTTTCTCTCTCTCTCCCTCTCTCTCCCTTTCTCCCTCTCTCCCTTTCTCTCTCTCCCCCCTTCTCTCTCTTTTGCTCAACTCTTTTAGACCACTGTTAACATCACAGAAAAGGCCATGTTACTCCAGAATGGACCAGACTCTCACTACATAGCGTGTTTTCTCTCCAAACATACTTAGTTATTTACAACACAGTTTAACTTTATTACATTCCACTCTTCACCACCTGCTAAAACAGCATTAGTGCCTCCTTTTTTACCAGACAAAACACAACCCCTCTCTAAACTGCACCAGAAAAGGCTGACATTTGCTGAAATTTAGCAGAGGGGCAGAGTAGCCTTCTTTTGTATACAGGGCAGCGATACAATCCTCAAGGAGAATCATTTGTTATCTGTCTAAACTTTGGTGAGTGTGCTTGTTGACTGACCCATTGTTACAGGAGATGCTTTCAAGGCCGTTGTTGGGGGCCAGAGTCCTTATTTCTCAGCCATGAAGTTATGATTACCATAGTGGGGCTCATCCATCTCATTCTGAACCTCTCTTTCACACACACACACACACACACACACACACACACACACACACACACACACACACACACACACACACACACACACACACACACACACACACACACACACACACACACACAAACACACACACACACACATCCACACACACACACACACGCACACACACACACTCACACATACTCACACTCTCTCCACACACACACACACACTCTCTCCACACACACACACACTCTCTCTCCACACACACACACACACTCTCTCTCTCTCTCCACACACACACACACACACACACACACACACACACACAAAGCGAAGCCGCCCACAGCTGCGTCAGCCCATCTCCCAACAACCCAATCTGTTTTCTTTCCCATGATGTTTCCCATTGGCACAGAGAGGAGAAAACCTGATTTACTCCCCCACAGGGCCCATACAGTTGCACTGATATGGAAAATGATTTCAGAGGCTGCTTGAGCCCATAACGTTATTTCTGTCTCTTACGTTAATGACACACATTTCTTCCCAGCATTGTGCATCTCACAGAAGGATGAGGGAGGGAGGGAGAGGGGAGGGGAGGAAGAAGAGGAAAGGAGGGGAGGGGGAGACGAGGAGGAAGAAGAGGAGAGGAGGGGAGGGAGAGAAGAGGAGGAAGAAGGGAGGGGGGAGGAGGAAGAAGAAGGGAGGGGGGAGGAGGAGGAAGAAGAAGAGGAAAGGAGGGGAGGGTAGGAGGAAGAAGAGGAGAGGAGGGGAGGGAGAGAAGAGGAGGAAGAAGGGAGGGTGAGGAAGAGGAAGAAGAGGATGGGAGGAAGGGAGGGAGAGGAGGAGGGAGAAGGGAGGGGGGAGGAGGAGGAAGAAGGGAGGGGGTGAGGAAGAGGAAGAAGAGGACGGGAGGAAGGGAGGGAGAGGAGGAGGAAGAAGAGGAGAGGGAGAAGAGGAGAGGAAGAAGGGAAGGGTATTCTCCTAGGGGAGAGTCTTACAACGGGGAGTCCTTCACCCCTCACACTGTATCCTGACATCCAAGAGTTCTCTCACACTCCACATGACACACACAAACACACACATACACACACACACACACACACACACACACACACACACACACACACACACACACACACACACACACACACACACACACACACACAAAATCCAATCTAGCGCGGGAATTTAAATTATCACGGCTTTCAAAATAAGCCTCCCAAAACCACAGCATAAAAATATCCTTGCGAGAAACAGGGCAAACGCAAATAAGGATTTCTTCACCTGGCTCCACTGTATTCAGCTCAGGGGCTTGTATAATCTCTATCATTTAATACAGCTTGTATAATCTCTATCATTTAAAACAGCTTGTATAATCTCTATCATTTAATACAGCTTGTATAATCTCTATCATTTAATACAGCTTGTATAATCTCTATCATGTAATACAGCTTGTATTATCTCTATCATTTAATACAGCTTGTATAATCTCCATCATTTAATACAGCTTGTATAATCTCTATCATTTAATACAGCTTGTATAATCTCTATCATGTAATACAGCTTGTATTATCTCTATCATTTAATACAGCTTGTATTATCTCTATCATTTAATACAGCTTGTATAATCTATATCATTTAATACAGCTTGTATAATCTCTATCATTTAATACATATTGTATAATCTCTAATACAGCACCCCAAACATCATCTAATAATGGTAGCAACCAATACACCAATCCCTTTCAGAAAACAGCCTGGACGTTGACTTCGTGAACACACACTTATTTCAATCATTGTTTAGGTTGTTGTTAGAAAGGTACAGAGACAGATACATGAGGAATGACAGGATGAAAATGAGCTCAGTAGAGAGGGTAGAGGACCATACAGTAGGGAGGGTAGAGGACCATACAGTAGGGAGGGTAGAGGACCATACAGTAGGGAGGGTAGAGGACCATACAGTAGGGAGGGTAGAGGACCATACAGTAGGGAGGGTAGAGGACCATACAGTAGGGAGGGTAGAGGACCATACAGTAGGGAGGGTAGAGGACCATACAGTAGGGAGGGTAGAGGACCATACAGTAGGGAGGGTAGAGGACCATACAGTAGGGAGGGTAGAGGACCATACAGTAGGGAGGGTAGAGGACCATACAGTAGGGAGGGTAGAGGACCATACAGTAGGGAGGGTAGAGGACCATACAGTAGGGAGGGTAGAGGACCATACAGTAGGGAGGGTAGAGGACCATACAGTAGGGAGGGTAGGGGACCATACAGTAGGGAGGGTAGAGGACCATACAGTAGGGAGGGTAGAGGACCATACAGTAGGGAGGGTAGAGGACTGTACAGTAGGGAGGGTAGGGGACCATACAGTAGGGAGGGTAGAGGACCGTACAGTAGGGAGGGTAGAGGACCATACAGTAGGGAGGGTAGAGGACCATACAGTAGGGAGGGTAGGGGACCGTACAGTAGGGAGGGTAGAGGACCATACAGTAGGGAGGGTAGAGGACCATACAGTAGGGAGGGTAGAGGACTGTACAGTAGGGAGGGTAGGGGACCGTACAGTAGGGAGGGTAGAGGACCATACAGTAGGGAGGGTAGAGGACCATACAGTAGGGAGGGTAGAGGACCGTACAGTAGGGAGGGTAGGGGACCATACAGTAGGGAGGGTAGAGGACCATACAGTAGGGAGGGTAGAAGACCATACAGTAGGGAGGGTAGGGGACCATACAGTAGGGAGGGTAGAGGACCATACAGTAGGGAGGGTAGGGGACCATACAGTAGGGAGGGTAGAGGACCATACAGTAGGGAGGGTAGAGGGCCATACAGTAGGGAGGGTAGGGGACCATACAGTAGGGAGGGTAGGGGACCATACAGTAGGGAGGGTAGAGGACCATACAGTAGGGAGGGTAGAGGACCATACAGTAGGGAGGGTAGGGGACCATACAGTAGGGAGGGCAGAGGACCATACAGTAGGGAGGGTAGAGGACCATACAGTAGGGAGGGTAGAGGACCATACAGTAGGGAGGGCAGAGGACCATACAGTAGGGAGGGTAGGGGACCATACAGTAGGGAGGGTAGAGGACCATACAGTAGGGAGGGTAGAGGACCATACAGTAGGGAGGGTAGGGGACCATACAGTAGGGAGGGTAGAGGACCATACAGTAGGGAGGGTAGAGGACCATACAGTAGGGAGGGTAGGGGACCATACAGTAGGGAGGGTAGAGGACCATACAGTAGGGAGGGTAGAGGACCATACAGTAGGGAGGGTAGAGGACCATACAGTAGGGAGGGTAGAGGACCATACAGTAGGGAGGGTAGGGGACCATACAGTAGGGAGGGTAGAGGACCATACAGTAGGGAGGGTAGAGGACCATACAGTAGGGAGGGTAGAGGACCATACAGTAGGGAGGGTAGAGGACCATACAGTAGGGAGGGTAGGGGACCATACAGTAGGGAGGGTAGAGGACCATACAGTAGGGAGGGTAGAGGACCGTACAGTAGGGAGGGTAGAGGACCGTACAGTAGGGAGGGTAGAGGACCATACAGTAGGGAGGGTAGGGGACCATACAGTAGGGAGGGTAGAGGACCGTACAGTAGGGAGGGTAGGGGACCATACAGTAGGGAGGGTAGACCATACAGTAGGGAGGGTAGAGGCCCATACAGTAGGGAGGGTAGAGGACCATACAGTAGGGAGGGTAGGGGACCATTCAGTAGGGAGGGTAGAGGACCATACAGTAGGGAGGGTAGAGGACCATACAGTAGGGAGGGTAGAGGACCATACAGTAGGGAGGGTAGAGGACCATACAGTAGGGAGGGTAGAGGCCCATACAGTAGGGAGGGTAGAGGACCATACAGTAGGGAGGGTAGGGGACCATTCAGTAGGGAGGGTAGAGGACCATACAGTAGGGAGGGTAGAGGACCATACAGTAGGGAGGGTAGGGGACCATTCAGTAGGGAGGGTAGAGGACCATACAGTAGGGAGGGTAGAGGACCATACAGTAGGGAGGGTAGAGGCCCATACAGTAGGGAGGGTAGAGGACCATACAGTAGGGAGGGTAGAGGACCATACAGTAGGGAGGGTAGGGGACCATACAGTAGGGAGGGTAGAGGACCATACAGTAGGGAGGGTAGAGGACCGTACAGTAGGGAGGTTAGAGGACCATACAGTAGGGAGGGTAGAGGACCATACAGTAGGGAGGGTAGAGGACCATACAGTAGGGAGGGTAGAGGACCATACAGTAGGGAGGGTAGAGGACCATACAGTAGGGAGGGTAGAGGACCATACAGTAGGGAGGGTAGAGGACCATACAGTAGGGAGGGTAGGGGACCATACAGTAGGGAGGGTAGAGGACCATACAGTAGGGAGGGTAGAGGACCATACAGTAGGGAGGGCAGGGTACCATTGAATCTGTTCATTAGCGAACGGCAAAACACATAATAACGTTAATACAACATTAACTATGACTAGTTTCCAACGTTAATAACGTTAATACAACATTAACTATGACTAGTTTCCAACGTTAATAACGTTAATACAACATTAACTATGACTAGTTTCCAAGGCAAATAACTTGAATGACTTTAAAGTAGAACTCACAGTGGTTTAACTACTTTGCTGATATGAAGGGAAAAAACAGGCAATCATAACATCAGTCAAAAATATCAAATTCCCAGTTTATGCTTCAAAACCTACTTTATAAGAGGATTTAAAAGTAGGTTATATTTGACTCAAAAATAACCTATTGTTGGCAGAATAGATGGATGCAGTTCAATGCATGAGAGTATTCAGACCACTTGACGTTTTCCACATTTTGTTAGGTTACAGCCTTATTCTAAAATGTATTTGTCAGGTTTTGGCCAAGACTGTTCGGGTTTTGGTCACTAGATGTCCCCATTGCACCTTTTTTGTACCTTTTTGTTTTTCTTGCTCTAATTATTGTTTGCACCTGTAGGTCATTCCCTTGTTAGTATTTAAACCCTGTGTGTTCCTCAGTTCCTTGCTCAGTGTTTGTAAGTTAGCACCCAGCCCCAGCCCAAGCCTTGTTTTATATAGATATTTCTCTTGTTGGCTTTTCCAGAGGTTCTCTGGTTTAGTTCTTGTGTATTATTTGAGTAGTCTTTTGAGGTTTGTTTTTTCCCTGCTGTTTTTTACCACTTTGTGGAGTTTCTTTTGTATTTTGGAGGATTTCCACTTTGTGCCTCTTGGCTTTATTTTTGGACATTGTGGATTTAGTTTCTTTGCCTGAAGATTTTGTTCTTTAATTAAACCACCATCTCTAGTACTGCTGTGTCTGCCTCATCTTCTGGGTTCTGACGATTAATAGTGACTGTTTCTCGCACCGGGTCCTGACAGAAACACTGAGCCATTATAATGAACCCAGAGGCAGCCAGTACCCAGGATCTTTTTTCCATGCTGTCCCACCACGAGGGGACTGTCCAACGCCACGAAGCTGCTCTGGTTCAGCAAGAGGCCTTAATGGCTAGACATTCTCAACTTCTGTCAGAGATGCTGACTTCCATAAAGCAGATTTCGGATCGACTTTCCCCGGCAACCGCTTCTGCTCCAGTTCATCCGATTCAAGTGCCCCTGGCAGTTAATCCCCTGGCTGAACCTCGTCTGCCGCCTCTCCAACGGTTCTCAGGGGATCCGAGTGTTTGTAAGGGGTTTTTCACCCAATGTTCTCTCTCCTTTGAGCTGCAACCATCGTCGTTTCCCACCGACCGGTCCAAGATAGCATATATCATCACCCTGCTGTCGGAAAAAGCCCTAGCCTGGGCTACTGCTGTGTGGGATGCCCAAAGTCCCTGCTGTGCCAGCTACTCTACCTTTGCTGAAGAATTCAAGCGAGTGTTTCAAGGTCCTACCAACGGCCCTGACTCAGCCAAACAGCTCCTGACTCTCCGCCAAGGTCGGCGCAGCGTGACGGACTATGCCATCCAGTTCCGCACTGTGGTAGCAGCAAGTGGCTGGAACGACGAGGCACTCACAGTGTGTTTTTTGAAGGGTCTTTCTGACACCATCCAAGATGAACTGGCCACTCGGGAACCACCGGACAACCTCGAGTCCCTTATCAAGTTGGCTTCACGCATAGACCAGCGTCTGAGAGAGAGAGAACAAAACCATAGACCGCTCACCCTAGCTCCTATCGGTTCCAGCTCCGAGTCTCCACCTTTATCCTCGCTGGCTCCACCAGAACCCATGCAGGTTGGACGCATCTCCCAGGCTGAGAGAGACCGCCGGATGAGGGAGCGATGCTGTCTATATTGCGGCAAACCGGGCCATTTCCGCTCCACGTGTCCCGGGCTCCAGGGAAACGCACTCTCCCGTGCAGGCCTGGGAGGACTGTAACGGGAAACATAACCTCCTCCCATCCATCCAACTCCCGCCTGCTCATTCCAGTTACCCTTTCCTGGGACGACCACGAGTTTTCTCTTCAAGCCTTGGTAGACTCTGGAGCCGCAGGTAACTTCATGGATGGGGTCTGGGCGAAGGAGAATGGCGTTCCTTCTGAACCTCTAAGTGACCCCATAAGGGTTACTACGTTGGATAGAAGCCCTTTGGGATCTGGACTTGTCACTCGTGCCACTACCCTTGCGACTTTCAGTTTCCCAACACCAGGAAGTGATGAATTTTCATCTGATCTCCTGTTCCGAGTTCCCTCTCGTCCTTGGTTATCCCTGGCTTCACAGCCATAACCCTCACATCGACTGGTCTGTGGGCACTGTCAAGCAGTGGGGTCCTACGTGCCAAGCCACTTGTATCTTCCCGAGTTCCCAGAGTTCCCCTTCCGAGTCTCTAGAATCCATCGACCTGTCCCGAGTTCCCGAGTGTTACCATGACCTTAAACTGGTATTTAGCAAACAGAGGGCCACCAAACTACCACCCCATAGACCTTACGATTGCACCATCGACCTGTTGCCGGGGACCTGCCCTCCCAGGGGTCGGATCTTTTCCCTTTCTCCTCCCGAACGAGCTGCTATGGATACCTACATCAAGGACGCTCTGGCAGCAGGCCTCATGCGTCCATCTACCTCGCCGGCAGGAGCAGGGTTTTTCTTTGTGGCCAAGAAAGACGGTGGATTACGACCTTGCATCGACTACCGGGGACTCAATGCCATAACCGTCCGTAACCGCTACCCGCTACCCCTTATGGCCACAGCCTTTGAGCTGCTCCAGGAAGCAGTTGTCTTCACTAAGCTTGACCTGCGGAACGCATACCATCTGGTGCGGATCAAACCCGGGGACGAGTGGAAGACCGCTTTCAACACGCCTACTGGTCACTACGAATACTCGGTGATGCCCTTCGGCCTGACCAACGCTCCGGCTGTGTTCCAAGCGCTCATAAACGATGTGCTTAGGGATATGCTTAACATCTTTGTGTTTGTTTACTTGGATGACATCCTCATCTTTTCGAGCTCCCTTCAAGAACACACTAAGCATGTCAGACAAGTGCTCAAACGCCTCCTAGACAGCCATTTGTACGTTAAGCCGGAAAAGTGTGAATTCCATTCCTCTCGAGTACAATTCCTGGGATTTATAGTGGAACCCGGACGAGTCCAGATGGACCCCAAGAAGGTAGAGGCGGTAGCGGATTGGCCCACCCCCAAGTCCGTTAAGGAAGTTCAGCGTTTCCTGGGCTTCACCAACTTTTACCGCAAGTTCATCAAGAACTTCAGCTCGGTGGCAGCCCCTCTCTCAGCTGTAACCAAGGGTGGCAACACAAGGTTTCTGTGGGGAAGAGAAGCTGAGACGGCCTTCCAAGGACTCAAGCAGCGCATCCTCTCTGCTCCCATCCTGACACTACCAACGGCGGATGAACCTTTTGTGGTGGAGGTAGACGCATCAGAGGTTGGGGTTGGAGCTGTCCTGTCTCAGAGGGGTGAAGACAAGAAGCTTCATCCTTGCGCCTTCTTCTCTCACCGGCTTACCCCGGCCGAGAGGAATTACGATGTGGGGGATCGTGAACTCCTAGCGGTTAAGATGGCATTGAAGGAATGGAGACACTGGCTCGAGGGGGCTTCTCAACCGTTTCAAGTGCTTACGGACCACAAAAATCTGGAGTATATCCAGCAGGCGAAGCGGTTGAACTCCAGACAAGCTCGATGGTCTCTTTTCTTCAGCCGATTTCAGTTTATCCTCACCTATAGACCCGGGTCGAAGAATCTCAAACCGGACGCCTTGTCACGAATCTACTCTCCTGCCATTCGAGAAGATACTGACATGACTGTCCTTCCGTCCGCTAAGATCGTGGCTCCGATCTCGTGGCAAGTGGAGGATACCGTGAAACAAGCTCAAGCCATCGAACCGGGCCCTGGAGGAGGTCCTGCTAATCGGTTGTTTGTTCCCAAGGCAGCAAGGTCCCAAGTCCTTCTGTGGGGGCACTCCTCTCGCCTCACCTGTCACCCGGGCGTAGGTCGCACCTTGGAGTTCATCCAGCGTAAGTTCTGGTGGCCCACCATAAAAGAAGACGTTGCCACTTTCGTCAAGGCCTGTTCCGTGTGCTGCCAGGGCAAATCTTCTCACCTCCGCCCTCAAGGACTCCTTCACCCTCTATCTATTCCCCACCGACCCTGGTCCCATATCTCGTTGGACTTTATTACTGGCCTTCCTCCGTCCCATGGTAATACTACGATCCTAGTCATCATCGACAGGTTTTCTAAGGCGGCCAGGTTTGTTCCCTTGACCAAATTACCTTCTGCCAAGGAAACAGCTGAGTTGGTGATTAACCATGTGTTCCGAGTCTTTGGGATTCCGCAAGATATGGTTTCCGACAGAGGTCCCCAGTTCGCCTCAAGGTTTTGGAAGGCCTTCTGCCAACTCATAGGGGCCACGGCCAGTTTATCTTCAGGGTACCATCCGGAGTCCAATGGCCAAACTGAGAGGATGAATCAGGAGCTGGAAACCACCCTCAGATGCATGGTTTCCAACAACCCGTCCACATGGTCATCCTTCATTGTTTGGGCCGAGTACGCGCACAACACCTTGTGCTCCTCCTCCACTGGTATATCCCCGCATGAGTGTCAGTTTGGCTATGCGCCTCTATTGTTCCCGGACCAGGAGGCAGAAGTCAGAGTGCCTTCAGCCTCGAGGTTCATCAGACGCTGTCGGCTTACGTGGAAGAAGGCACGTCTTAATCTTCTGCGTTCCTCTCAGCAGTACCAACGACAAGCCAACAGACGTCGCCGTCCCGGTCCTACCCTGTACCCCGGCCAGAGAGTATGGCTCTCAACTAAGAACTTACCACTACGGGTGGAGTCTCGCAAGCTGTCCCAGAGGTTCATCGGTCCCTTTAAGATTGCCAGGAGAGTCAATCCCGTTACTTTTCGCCTGCACTTACCAAGATCCCTTAAGATCAATCCAACATTTCACATTTCTTTATTAAAACCTGTTGTTTTTTCTCCCCTTATCCCGGCAGGCAGACCTCCCCCTCCGCCCCGTGTCATCGGTGGCCAGTCAGCTTATACCGTCCACCGGATACTGGATTCCCGCCGGGTGCAGCGGTCCTGGCAGTATCTGGTGGACTGGGAAGGCTACGGTCCCGAGGAGCGCTCCTGGGTTCCTGCCAAGGACATACTGGACCCTGACCTCATTCGTCAGTTCAGGACCCTCCACCCTGAGAAGGCTGGTAGGAACGTCAGGAGCCGTTCCTAGGAGGGGGATTCTGTCAGGTTTTGGCCAAGACTGTTCGGGTTTTGGTCACTAGATGTCCCCATTGCACCTTTTTTGTACCTTTTTGTTTTTCTTGCTCTAATTATTGTTTGCACCTGTAGGTCATTCCCTTGTTAGTATTTAAACCCTGTGTGTTCCTCAGTTCCTTGCTCAGTGTTTGTAAGTTAGCACCCAGCCCCAGCCCAAGCCTTGTTTTATATAGATATTTCTCTTGTTGGCTTTTCCAGAGGTTCTCTGGTTTAGTTCTTGTGTATTATTTGAGTAGTCTTTTGAGGTTTGTTTTTTCCCTGCTGTTTTTTACCACTTTGTGGAGTTTCTTTTGTATTTTGGAGGATTTCCACTTTGTGCCTCTTGGCTTTATTTTTGGACATTGTGGATTTAGTTTCTTTGCCTGAAGATTTTGTTCTTTAATTAAACCACCATCTCTAGTACTGCTGTGTCTGCCTCATCTTCTGGGTTCTGACGATTAATAGTGACTGTTTCTCGCACCGGGTCCTGACAGTATTAAATCGTTTTTTCCCCCTCATCAATCTACACACAATACCCCATAATGTCAAAGCAAGAACAGTTTTTTTTGACATTTTTGGATAATTATTCAAAAATAAAAAACGTAAATATCACATTTATTCAGACCCTTTACTCAGTACTTTGTTGAAGCACCTTTGGCAGCGATTACAGCCTCGAGTCTTCTTAAGTATGACGCTACAAGCTTGGCATTTCAACTGTATCTATTTTGGAAGTTTCTCCCATTCGTCTCTACAGATCCTCTCAAGCTCTGTCAGGTTGGATGGGGAGCATCGCTGCACAGCTATTTTCAGGTTTCTTCAGATATGTTAGATTGGGTTCAAGTCCGGGTTCTGGCTGGGCCATTCAAGGACATTCCGAGACTTGTCCCGAAGCCACTCCTGCGTTGTCTTGACTGTGCGCTTAGGGTCGTTGTCCTGTTGGAAGGTGAACTGTCGCCCCAGTCTGAGGTCCTGAGTGCTCTGGAGCAGGTTTTCATCATGGATCTCTCTGTACTTTGCGCCGTTCATCTTTGCCTCAATCCTGACTAGTCTCCCAGTCCCTGCTGCTGAAAAACATCCCCACAGCATGATGCTGCCACCACCATGCTTCACCGTAGGGATGGTGCCAGGTTTCCTCCAGACGTAACGCTTGGCATTCAGACCAAAGAGTTCAATCTTAGTTTCATCAACCAGAGATTCTGGTTTCTCACGCACGGCCGCGTTCCCTACTCTATATTGCTATTGAATTTTCACAAATGCTTTACTAAAAGTAATTGCCAAACATTCTATGATTTTATGAAAATGTGAAAATGACCATATGTAAGTGCTTGCTTGTTAGAGAATGTAAAGAAAGGTGTCATATCCTTCCTGGGGGGGTATATGTATATCCTTCCTGGGGGGGTATATGTATATCCTTCCTGGGGGGGTATATGTATATCCTTCCTGGGGGATATATGTATATCCTTCCTGGGGGTATATATGTATATCCTTCCTGGGGGGTATATGTATATCCTTCCTGGGGGGGTATATGTATATCCTTCCTGGGGGGGTATATGTATATCCTTCCTGGGGGGGTATATGTATATCCTTCCTGGGGGGGTATATGTATATCCTTCCTGGGGGATATATGTATATCCTTCCTGGGGGTGTATATGTATATCCTTCCTGGGGGGGTATATGTATATCCTTCCTGGGGGGGTATATGTATATCCTTCCTGGGGGGGTATATGTATATCCTTCCTGGGGGATATATGTATATCCTTCCTGGGGGTGTATATGTATATCCTTCCTGGGGGGGTATATGTATATCCTTCCTGGGGGGGTATATGTATATCCTTCCTGGGGGGGTATATGTATATCCTTCCTGGGGGGGTATATGTATATCCTTCCTGGGGGGGTATATGTATAACCTTCCTGGGGGGGTATATGTATATCCTTCCTGGGGGGGTATATGTATATCCTTCCTGGGGGGGTATATGTATATCCTTCCTGGGGGGGTATATGAATATCCTTCCTGGGGGGGTATATGTATATCCTTCCTGGGGGGGTATATGTATATCCTTCCTGGGGGGGTATATGTATATCCTTCCTGGGGGGGTATATGTATATCCTTCCTGGGGGATATATGTATATCCTTCCTGGGGGGGTACATGAACACATTTTAATAACATTTAACGTTGCTAAAATGCTGTCAGTTCCACTTTAAATATGACTAAGTTTCAATGTTCTCCACTTCGTCTCACAGGTCTCCTTCCAAACAGGATTTTCACACTCATCCATTTTCACTGGAAACATCAAATGGAATGTTCTGGATGGGGTTAGTTTTACAGCTGATGACTGATCTGACTGAATCCTTGGGTTTTATGTCCCGTAAGCATGGTTTGGATTGGCTTAGTGACTAACTGTTGCGTGCCATTTTTCGACAAAGGAAAATGGTCCTCAGACACATACTCACACACACGCATGCCATGTAGTTGGAAAATAAGGTTAGAAACAAGTGTTCAGCAATTCTCTGTAATTACTCCCCTTTAACTTTTCAACTTAATTGGCAAATGAAGACATGGTTTAAACCTTGGGCAGATGTTCCTTCCCCCGGGGTGACCAGAAGGCTCCAGACTGGCAACGCCTGGCACAGGGGATGGAGTCACTTTCTCTCGCTTGCTCTGTGTGTGTGTGCGCGCACAAGCATGTGTGTGTGTGTGTGTGTGTGTGTGTGTGTGTGTGTGTGTGTGTGTGTGTGTGTGCGTGCGTGCGTGCGTGCGTGCGTGTGCAGTGACGCCACACAGGAGGCAGTTAAAGTGTGTTTTGTGAGTGTGTTGAAGGAGGGGACTATACCCAGCACACCACACATATGCCCCTAGCCACATCAAAGGACGCCTCATAACCAAGTGCTGGGTGGTCTCCCCCTGCCTTAAGACCAACTGCGTTATGGTTAGGGGGGGATACCGTGGGCTACCGTGTTCTGTCTAACTGGGAAGACATGTTTGATTAGTTTGCTTTAGCTGAGATAGCAACAAGTTTGAGCTAAGACCGAGGAGAACACACACATAGACGTACAGTATGTAGACATTGACACACAGACACACACACACACACACACACATAGACGTACAGTATGTAGACACTGACACACACACACACACACACATAGACGTACAGTATGTAGACACTGACACACATACACACGTAGACGTACAGTATGTAGACACTGACACACACACGTAGACGTACAGTATGTAGACACTGACACACACACGTAGACGTACAGTATGTAGACACTGACACACACACACACACACACGTAGACGTACAGTATGTTGACACTGACACACACAGACACACTGACGTACAGTATGTTGACACTGACACACACAGACACACTGACGTAGACGTACAGTATGTAGACACTGACACACACAGACACACGTAGACGTACAGTATGTTGACACTGACACACACACACACACACACATAGACGTACAGTATGTAGACACTGACACACACACACACACACAGACGTACAGTATGTAGACACTGACACACACACACACACACACACACACACACACACACACACACACACACACGTAGACGTACAGTATGTAGACACTGACACACACACGTAGACGTACAGTATGTAGACACTGACACACACACACGTAGACGTACAGTATGTAGACACTGACACACACACACACACACACACACACGTAGACGTACAGTATGTTGACACTGACACACACAGACACACTGACGTACAGTATGTAGACACTGACACACACAGACACACGTAGACGTACAGTATGTAGACACTGACACACACACACGTAGACGTACAGTATGTTGACACTGACACACACAGACACACTGACGTAGACGTACAGTATGTAGACACTGACACACACAGACACACTGAAACATGAACTTACACGGAGCACTCAGACCCCCCCCATGACACCGTATAACTCTGAGAGCAGCTCAGATTCATCACTACAGATTTAGTCCGCTGTCTCTCCTTTTCACTTTCATCCCCCGTTCTCTCCTTCTCTCCGTTTTCTCCCTCCAGCTCCATCATTCATCCCCCTCCGTTTTCTCTCTCCGTCCTCACACCCTCTCCATCATCTCTTTGTCTCTCCATTCTTCCCCCCATTGCTTTAGCTCCATATTCCTGTCCTCCCTCATCACCTCCCACTCTCCTTCTTACCTTCCCTCCTTCTTTAAAAATGGACTTCCTCCCAATTCTCCCTTCTCTTCTTTAGGATACAACCCCCAGCACCCAATCCCCCTGACTCCGTCTGTCTCTCTCCTCCCTCTGTTCACCCCTCCCTCTGTCAGAGACACCCATAAATCACTATCCCAGCATGCTCACTGGAATGTCCAGTTGTCTCTTGTCTCGCTGTCTTTTCTCAGTGTATTGAGAACCCAGCATCTCTCTCTGTCTCTCTGTCTCTCTCTCTCTCTGTCTCTCTCTCTCTCACTCTTTCGCTCTCTCTCTCTGTGTGTGTCTCTCTCTCTCTCTCTCTCTCTCTGCCTCTCTCTCTCTCTCTCTCTCTGTCTCTCTCTCTCTCTCTCTGTCTCTCTCTCTCTCTCTGTGTCCAGGGCATGGTGGAGGGTTGAGTAGAGAGCAGAGCAGAGGGGTGGTGACCTGTGTGTTCTCTGCTGGCTGAGTGTAATATGATAAAGTCCTGTGAGGATCTGTGTGAGAGGAACACAAGGCAGCCATCCCCCTGCTCTGGCATCTCTCTGTTCTGATGTCTTCTGTCAGAGCAGCCGAGGGGAGCGGAGACAGAACACAGCTGATAACCTAACGGCTAGCCTTCTCAAGGTCCCTGAAGATCATTTGCTGTTTTTCTCAGAGGAGAATGGAGAGAACAACCAGGAGTAATGTTAAATTCTTGTAACATTGGATGAGACAAATGTGGGTGTTTAGGAGATAACCTGGAGATGGACTGAAGAAAGGCACCTGGGTAGTCAAGGTCAGCCGGGTGTTACTTTGTACTTCAAGAGAATACACAATAAGCAACTGAGAGAGAGAGAGAGAGAGAGAGTTTTTGTGTGTGTGTGTGTGTGTGTGTGTGTGTGTGTGTGTGTGTGTGTGTGTGTGTGTGTGTGTGTGTGTACAACTGTGGCCCTCAAGGACATTTCTCCTCATAAATCTGCTCATAAACTCATTCCACCATAAGGACACTCCTGTCTAGACCCTGCTCCCATCCTGCTCCCGTTTAGACCCTGCTCCCATCCTGCTCCCATCCTGCTCCCGTCTAGGCCCTGCTCCCGTCTAGACCCTGCTCCCGTCCCGTCTAGGCCCTGCTCCCGTCTAGACCCTGCTCCCGTCCCGTCTAGGCCCTGCTCCAGTCTAGACCCTGCTCCCATCCCGTCTAGGCCCTGCTCCCGTCTAGGCCCTGCTCCCGTCTAGGTCCTGCTCCCGTCTAGACCCTGCTCCCGTCTACATTTACATTTTACATTTTAGTCATTTAGCAGACGCTCTTATCCAGAGCGACTTACAGTAGAGTGCATACATTTTATTACATTTTTACATACTGATTTTACATACTGAGACAAGGATATCCCTACCGGCCAAACCCTCCCTAACCCGGACGACGCTATGCCAATTGTGCGTCGCCCCACGGACCTCCCGGTTGCGGCCGGCTGCGACAGAGCCTGGGCGCGAACCCAGCCCAGCCTGGGCGCGAACCCAGAGACTCTGGTGGCGCAGCTAGCACTGCGATGCAGTGCCCTAGACCACTGCGCCACCCGGGAGGCTGGAAGGCCCTTCTCCCGTCTAGACCCTGCTCCCGTCTAGACCCTGCTCCCGTCTAGGCCCTTCTCCCGTCTAGACCCTGCTCCCGTCTAGACCCTGCTCCCGTCTAGGCCCTGCTCCCGTCTAGGCCCTGCTCCCGTCTAGACCCTGCTCCTGTCTAGACCCTGTTCCCGTCTAGACCCTGCTCCCGTCTAGGCCCTGCTCCCGTCCCGTCTAGGCCCTGCTCCCGTCTAGACCCTGCTCCCGTCTAGGCCCTTCTCCCGTCTAGACCCTGCTCCCGTCTAGGCCCTGCTCCCGTCTAGACCCTGCTCCTGTCTAGACCCTGTTCCCGTCTAGACCCTGCTCCCGTCTAGGCCCTGCTCCCGTCCCGTCTAGGCCCTGCTCCCGTCTAGACCATGCTCCTGTCTTGGCCCTGCTCCCGTCTAGACCCTGCTCCCGTCTAGGCCCTGCTCCCGTCTAGACCCTGCTCCCGTCTGGACCCTGCTCCCGTCTAGGCCCTGCTCCCGTCGAGACCCTGCTCATGTCTAGGCCCTGCTCCCGTCTAGACCCTGCTCATGCAGATAACCACCCAGTCAAACTAGGCCTTAAACTTCAGTTATACGGGGCGGCAGGTGGTTAGTGGTTAGAGGCAGGTAGCCGTCATTGTAAAAAATAATTTGTTCTTAGCTGACTAGTTAAAGAAAGGTTAAATAGATTAAAAAATATATATATACCTCCCATCCACTGACACCGGTCATCCCTGGAATGATGTTACACTGAGTCTGACACCGGTCATTCCTGGAATGATGTTACACTGAGCCTGACACCGGTCATTCCTGGAATGATGTTACACTGAGCCTGACACCGGTCAATCCTGGAATGATGTTACACTGAGTCTGACACCGGTCATTCCTGGAATGATGTTACACTGAGTCTGACACCGGTCATTCCTGGAATGATGTTACACTGAGCCTGACACCGGTCATTCCTGGAATGATGTTACACTGAGCCTGACACGGGTCATTCCTGGAATGATGTTACACTGAGTCCGACACCGGTCATTCCTGGAATGATGTTACACTGAGCCTGACACCGGTCATTCCTGGAATGATGTTACACTGAGTCTGACACCGGTCATTCCTAGAATGATGTTACACTGAGCCTGACACCGGTCATTCCTGGAATGATGTTACACTGAGCCTGACACCGGTCAATCCTGGAATGATGTTACACTGAGTCTGACACCGGTCATTCCTGGAATGATGTTACACTGAGTCTGACACCGGTCATTCCTGGAATGATGTTACACTGAGCCTGACACAGGTCATTCCTGGAATGATGTTACACTGAGCCTGACACCGGTCATTCCTGGAATGATGTTACACTGAGTCTGACACCGGTCATTCCTGGAATGATGTTACACTGAGCCTGACACCGGTCATTCCTGGAATGATGTTACACTGAGTCTGACACCGGTCATTCCTGGAATGATGTTACACTGAGTCTGACACCGGTCATTCCTGGAATGATGTTACACTGAGCCTGACACCGGTCATTCCTGGAATGATGTTACACTGAGTCTGACACCGGTCATTCCTGGAATGATGTTACACTAAGTCTGACACCGGTCATTCCTGGAATGATGTTACACTGAGCCTGATACCGGTCATCCCTGGAATGATGTTACACTGAGTCTGACACCGGTCATTCCTGGAATGATGTTACACTGAGTCTGACACCGGTCATTCCTGGAATGATGTTACACTGAGCCTGACACCGGTCATTCCTGGAATGATGTTACACTGAGCCTGACACCGGTCATTCCTGGAATGATGTTACACTGAGTCTGACACCGGTCATTCCTGGAATGATGTTACACTGAGTCTGACACCGGTCATTCCTGGAATGATGTTACACTGAGTCTGACACCGGTCATTCCTGGAATGATGTTACACTGAGCCTGACACCGGTCATTCCTGGAATGATGTTACACTGAGTCTGACACCGGTCATTCCTGGAATGATGTTACACTGAGCCTGACACCGGTCATCCCTGGAATGATGTTACACTGAGTCTGACACGGGTCATTCCTGGAATGATGTTACACTGAGCCTGACACCGGTCATTCCTGGAAAGATGTTACACTGAGTCTGACACCGGTCATTCCTGGAATGATGTTACACTGAGTCTGACACCGGTCATTCCTGGAATGATGTTACACTGAGTCTGACACCGGTCATTCCTGGAATGATGTTACACTGAGCCTGACACCGGTCATTCCTGGAATGATGTTACACTGAGTCTGACACCGGTCATTCCTGGAATGATGTTACACTGAGTCTGACACCGGTCATTCCTGGAATGATGTTACACTGAGCCTGACACCGGTCATCCCTGGAATGATGTTACACTGAGTCTGACACCGGTCATTCCTGGAATGATGTTACACTGAGCCTGACACCGGTCATTCCTGGAATGATGTTACACTGAGCCTGACACCGGTCATTCCTGGAATGATGTTACACTGAGTCTGACACCGGTCATTCCTGGAATGATGTTACACTGAGCCTGACACCGGTCATTCCTGGAAAGATGTTACACTGAGTCTGACACCGGTCATTCCTGGAATGATGTTACACTGAGTCTGACACCGGTCATTACTGGAATGATGTCACACTGAGCCTGACACCGGTCATTCCTGGAATGATGTTACACTGAGCCTGACACCGGTCATTCCTGGAATGATGTTACACTGAGCCTGACACCGGTCATTCCTGGAATGATGTTACACTGAGCCTGCTCAACAGCTGCTGCCCCAAACACACTTCAGCGGGAATGAGTCAAATTAAGAGCCTTTCCTGTAATCTGTACAGAGCTGAGAGAAGGTCCTCTTTACTGGAACACCAGCAGACCAAGTGAAACATACAGCAGGCCGGTCATAAAATCCTGGGCGGACTCCCTCCCTCCGCTTCTCCAATTGGTTAAGTCAGGCAGAAACACAGCAGCTCCAAGGTCAAGCCGGGGACTGGGAAGAGAAGGGATATCAACATGACGAACCACTGGCTGGCTGACTGGCTTACTGACTGGCTTACTGACTGGCTGGCTGGCTACCACTGCCATTTACCGCCCCATCTTCCTCAGTAAAGTACACAGCTGGCTGGCTGTTTTCCCATGGGCTTCATCTGTTTGGGCCGAATCAGAACCTGTAGAAGAGTATAGCCTCCTAGAATGGCTTTTGTTTGGGCCGAATCAGAACCTGTAGAAGAGTATAGCCTCCTAGAATGGCTTTTGTTTGGGCCGAATCAGAACCTGTAGAAGAGTATAGCCTCCTAGAATGGCTTTTGTTTGGGCCGAATCAGAACCTGTAGAAGAGTATAGCCTCCTAGAATGGCTTTTGTTTGGGCCGAACCAGAACTTGTGAAGAGTATAGCCTCCTAGAATGGCTTTTGCTTAAAGGTCCAATGCAGCCGTTTTTATCTCAATATCACATCCTTTCTGGGTAACAAATAACATTTTCAAAAATAAACAAAAATAGATTTTTAGCAAAGAACAATTTCTGAAGCAAGAATTTTGCTAGGACTGTCTGGGAGTGGTCTGAGTGGGGAGGGGGAAACTAAAAGCTAGCTGTTATTGGCAGAAAGGTTATGAACTCGCTTTATTATTGGTCTATTGACTAATTTACAGCCTGGTGACATCACCATTCTACTGACATTTACTTTATGTTCGTATTGTTCTTTTTTACTATTTCTTATTTTTGTTGCATTGTCGAGTAGAAACTTGTAAGTAAGCATTTCGTTGGACAATGTACGCCATGCGTATCCCCTACATATGACTAATAAAACTTGAACCAGGCAGGCAAAAAGTCCATCCCACCAAAACAGGCTCTTACACAAAAATTTGATTCTCATAGTTTTCACAATCTCACAGTATTATTCCTACCTCATAGTGTGGAAATATATATAAAAACACAGAAAATCATGAATGAAATCATACATTGATTGTCAATGGAAGACTAGACTTCTCCTCTCAGGGTCTGGGTCTCTGTGTGTAGGTCATGTCCAGAGAGTGAAATGGGGCCAGAGGCTTTGAGAAGGGGAGTGAGGACGGTGAGAAGGGGGTCAGGGGCTTTGAGAAGGGGAGTGAGGACAGTGAAATGGGGGTCAGAGGCTTTGAGAAGGGGAGTGAGGACAGTGAGAAGGGGGCCAGAGGCTTTGAGAAGGGGAGTGAGGAAGGTGAGAAGGGGGTCAGAGGCTTTGAGAAGGGGAGTGAGGACAGTGAGAAGGGGGCCAGAGGCTTTGAGAAGGGGAGTGAGGAAGGTGAGAAGGGGGCCAGCGGCTTTGAGAAGGGGAGTGAGGACAGTGAAATGGGGGTCAGAGGCTTTGAGAAGGGGAGTGAGGATGGTGAGAAGGGGGTCAGAGGCTTTGAGAAAGGGAGTGAGGACAGTGAGAAGGGGGCCAGAGGCTTTGAGAAGGGGAGTGAGGACAGTGAGAAGGGGGCCAGAGGCTTTGAGAAGGGGAGTGAGGACGGTGAGAAGGGGGGGTCAGAGGCTTTGAGAAGGGGAGTGAGGACAGTGAGAAGGGGGCCAGAGGCTTTGAGAAGGGGAGTGAGGACGGTGAAATGGGGGCCAGCGGCTTTGAGAAGGGGAGTGAGGACAGTGAGAAGGGGGCCAGAGGCTTTGAGAAGGGGAGTGAGGAAGGTGAGAAGGGGGTCAGAGGCTTTGAGAAGGGGAGTGAGGACGGTGAGAAGGGGGTCAGCGGCTTTGAGAAGGGGAGTGAGGGCAGTGAAATGGGGCCAGCGGCTTTGAGAAGGGGAGTGAGGAAGGTGAGAAGGGGGCCAGCGGCTTTGAGAAGGGGAGTGAGGACAGTGAAATGGGGGTCAGAGGCTTTGAGAAGGGGAGTGAGGACGGTGAGAAGGGGGTCAGAGGCTTTGAGAAGGGCAGTGAGGGCAGTAAAATGGGGTCAGCGGCTTTGAGAAGGGGAGTGAGGACGGTGAGAAGGGGGTCAGAGGCTTTGAGAAGGGGAGTGAGGACAGTGAAATGGGGGTCAGAGGCTTTGAGAAGGGGAGTGAGGACAGTGAAATGGGGGTCAGAGGCTTTGAGAAGGGGAGTGAGGATGGTGAAATGGGAGCCGCCAGCGTCCAATCCAAAATACACAGATGCACTGCAGCTTCTCGTGTGCTCTGTTTGTCAATAAAAATGATACCTTTGCAAAGGCTGAATACACACACACACTCACACTCACACAAACACACTCACACACATACACACACACACGCACACGCACACACACAACACACACACACACACACACACACACACAGGGAGAGGGCAGAGGTGTGGAGAGTCAAGTCTGGACAGGGAGGGATCGATACACACTTACTGTGGTGATCTACTGGGAAGATAATCATGTGACCTACTGGGAAGATAATCATGTTACCCAGTAGACAGGAAGATAATCATGTGACCTACTGGGAAGATAATCATGTGACCCAGTAGACAGGAAGATAATCATGTGACCTACTGGGAAGATAATCATGTGAGCCAGTAGACAGGAAGATAATCATGTGACCCAGTAGACAGGAAGATAATCATGTGACCCAGTAGACAGGAAGATAATCATGTGAGCCAGTAGACAGGAAGATAATCATGTGACCCAGTAGACAGGAAGATAATCATGTGAGCCAGTAGACAGGAAGATAATCATGTGACCTAGTAGACAGGAAGATAATCATGTGAGCCAGTAGACAGGAAGATAATCATGTGACCCAGTAGACAGGAAGATAATCATGTGAGCCAGTAGACAGGAAGATAATCATGTGACCCAGTAGACAGGAAAATAATCATGTGACCTACTGGGAAGATAATCATGTGAGCCAGTAGACAGGGAGATAATCATGTGACCCAGTAGACAGGAAGATAATCATGTTACCCAGTAGACAGGAAGATAATCATGTGACCTACTGGGAAGATAATCATGTGACCCAGTAGAAAGGAAGATAATCATGTGAGCCAGTAGACAGGGAGATAATCATGTGACCTACTGGGAAGATAATCATGTGACCCAGTAGACAGGAAGATAATCATGTGACCCAGTAGACAGGAAGATAATCATGTGACCCAGTAGACAGGAAGATAATCATGTGACCTACTGGGAAGATAATCATGTTACCCAGTAGACAGGAAGATAATCATGTGAGCCAGTAGACAGGAAGATAATCATGTGACCCAGTAGACAGGAAGATAATCATGTGACCCAGTAGACAGGAAGATAATCATGTGAGCCAGTAGACAGGAAGATAATCATGTGACCCAGTAGACAGGAAGATAATCATGTGACCCAGTAGACAGGAAGATAATCATGTGACCCAGTAGATAGGAAGATAATCATGTGACCCAGTAGACAGGAAGATAATCATGTGACCCAGTAGACAGGGAGATAATCATGTGACCCAGTAGACAGGGAGATAATCATGTGAGCCAGTAGACAGGAAGATAATCATGTGAGCCAGTAGACAGGAAGATAATCATGTTACCCAGTAGACAGGAAGATAATCATGTTACCCAGTAGACAGGAAGATAATCATGTGACCCAGTAGACAGGAAGATAATCATGTTACCCAGTAGACAGGAAGATAATCATGTGACCCAGTAGACAGGAAGATAATCATGTGACCCAGTAGACAGGGAGATAATCATGTGACCCAGTAGACAGGGAGATAATCATGTGAGCCAGTAGACAGGAAGATAATCATGTGAGCCAGTAGACAGGAAGATAATCATGTGACCCAGTAGACAGGAAGATAATCATGTGACCTACTGGGAAGATAATCATGTGAGCCAGTAGACAGGAAGATAATCATGTGAGCCAGTAGACAGGAAGATAATCATGTGAGCCAGTAGACAGGAAGATAATCATGTGAGCCAGTAGACAGGGAGATAATCATGTGAGCCAGTAGACAGGAAGATAATCATGTGACCCAGTAGACAGGAAGATAATCATGTTACCCAGTAGACAGGAAGATAATCATGTGACCCAGTAGACAGGAAGATAATCATGTGACCCAGTAGACAGGAAGATAATCATGTGACCCAGTAGACAGGAAGATAATCATGTGACCCAGTAGACAGGAAGATAATCATGTGACCTACTGGGAAGATAATCATGTGACCCAGTAGACAGGAAGATAATCATGTGAGCCAGTAGACAGGAAGATAATCATGTGACCCAGTAGACAGGAAGATAATCATGTGAGCCAGTAGACAGGAAGATAATCATGTGAGCCAGTAGACAGGGAGATAATCATGTGAGCCAGTAGACAGGAAGATAATCATGTGACCCAGTAGATAGGAAGATAATCATGTGAGCCAGTAGAAAGGGACCTGTTGATCAGTGGTGCCCTTACATGCCTGTGTCTGAGTGTTACCCGCTACAGGAAACACTTTAGTACACTTCAAGCTGCCTGTCTACGCATTGAAAATGATTAAAACCATATATTTACAGGCAATGGCACACTGGCACACTGGCACTGTGTAGGTCTGAAACCAAAATATTGAATCCCTGTAACCGTTAAACGGATGGAACAGCAGGGCTACAGTACGTTCACATGTTGGCTTTTCTTTCTTTTTTATATACGTTTAGCTCTGCGGGCCGTAAAACATGTCAGCGCCTATGGGATGGAACCTGCTGTGTGTGTGTGTGTCTGTGTGTCTGTGCGCGAGCGTGCGCAGGGAGAGAGAGAGAGATGGATAGAGAGGGAGAGTAAGGGGGAGAGAGAGAGAGATGGAGAGAGAGAGAGAGGGGGAGATGGAAAGAGAAGGAGAGAGGGATATGGAGAGAGGGAGAAGGAGAGAGAGATATGGAGAGAGGGAGAGAAAAAGAGAGGGAGAAGGAAAGAGGGATATGGAGTGAGGGAGAGAAAGAGAGAGGGAGAAGGAGAGTGGGAGTACAGCACAGAATAAACACCATACGGGTGTCCTCCTCACGTCCAGGTAGGAGCAGCAACTTTCAACAACCCATCACAACTCTGCAGACGAGCCAACCCCAGCCTAGATCTGGCACGGGGCTGACAAAAAATGACTGGAGGAGGGAGGAGGGAGGAGAGGAATGGGGGAACGACAGATGACAGGAATAAAGGAGTTATTAGGTTAAAGTGAGGCAGTGAGGGGGAGGGACTTGTGATGTGTTTTTACATGAAAAGATAGCAAACGTGACAGCAGCACCATAACAAGGGTGGGCTTTAAATTACTCCCCCTTTCACTCACCCTCTTATTCTCCCTGTACTTTCTCCCTCCTTCCTTCTCTCTCTCTCCTTCCCTCTTCTCACTCTCTCCTCCCCTCTATCTCTCTTTCTCTCTCTCACAGACGAAGACAAACACACACCCTCATTTTGCTACCCTATGTCTGACACACATCTTCATCACAGTAAACACAACAGCAGGTTTCCCCAACCAGCAGACTGCTCTAGTTCATAGTGTTGGTCCCCAACCAGCAGACTGCTCTAGTTCATAGTGTTGGTCACCAACCAGCAGACTGCTCTAGTTCATAGTGTTGGTCACCAACCAGCAGACTGCTCTAGTTCATAGTGTTGGTCCCCAACCAGCAGACTGCTCTAGTTCATAGTGTTGGTCCCCAACCAGCAGACTGCTCTAGTTCATAGTGTTGGTCACCAACCAGCAGACTGCTCTAGTTCATAGTGTTGGTCCCCAACCAGCAGACTGCTCTAGTTCATAGTGTTGGTCCCCAACCAGCAGACTGCTCTAGTTCATAGTGTTGGTCACCAACCAGCAGACTGCTCTAGTTCATAGTGTTGGTCACCAACCAGCAGACTGCTCTAGTTCATAGTGTTGGTCCCCAACCAGCAGACTGCTCTAGTTCATAGTGTTGGTCCCCAACCAGCAGACTGCTCTAGTTCATAGTGTTGGTCACCAACCAGCAGACTGCTCTAGTTCATAGTGTTGGTCACCAACCAGCAGACTGCTCTAGTTCATAGTGTTGGTCACCAACCAGCAGACTGCTCTAGTTCATAGTGTTGGTCACCAACCAGCAGACTGCTCTAGTTCATAGTGTTGGACCCCAACCAGCAGACTGCTCTAGTTCATAGTGTTGGACCCCAACCAGCAGACTGCTCTAGTTCATAGTGTTGGTCACCAACCAGCAGACTGCTCTAGTTCATAGTGTTGGTCCCCAACCAGCAGACTGCTCTAGTTCATAGTGTTGGACCCCAACCAGCAGACTGCTCTAGTTCATAGTGTTGGACCCCAACCAGCAGACTGCTCTAGTTCATAGTGTTGGTCCCCAACCAGCAGACTGCTCTAGTTCATAGTGTTGGTCACCAACCAGCAGACTGCTCTAGTTCATAGTGTTGGTCACCAACCAGCAGACTGCTCTAGTTCATAGTGTTGGACCCCAACCAGCAGACTGCTCTAGTTCATAGTGTTGGTCCCCAACCAGCAGACTGCTCTAGTTCATAGTGTTGGTCACCAACCAGCAGACTGCTCTAGTTCATAGTGTTGGTCACCAACCAGCAGACTGCTCTAGTTCATAGTGTTGGTCACCAACCAGCAGACTGCTCTAGTTCATAGTGTTGGTCCCCAACCAGCAGACTGCTCTAGTTCATAGTGTTGGTCCCCAACCAGCAGACTGCTCTAGTTCATAGTGTTGGTCCCCAACCAGCAGACTGCTCTAGTTCATAGTGTTGGTCCCCAACCAGCAGACTGCTCTAGTTCATAGTGTTGGTCACCAACCAGCAGACTGCTCTAGTTCATAGTGTTGGTCCCCAACCAGCAGACTGCTCTAGTTCATAGTGTTGGTCCCCAACCAGCAGACTGCTCTAGTTCATAGTGTTGGTCCCCAACCAGCAGACTGCTCTAGTTCATAGTGTTGGTCCCCAACCAGCAGACTGCTCTAGTTCATAGTGTTGGTCCCCAACCAGCAGACTGCTCTAGTTCATAGTGTTGGTCACCAACCAGCAGACTGCTCTAGTTCATAGTGTTGGTCACCAACCAGCAGACTGCTCTAGTTCATAGTGTTGGTCACCAACCAGCAGACTGCTCTAGTTCATAGTGTTGGACCCCAACCAGCAGACTGCTCTAGTTCATAGTGTTGGTCACCAACCAGCAGACTGCTCTAGTTCATAGTGTTGGTCCCCAACCAGCAGACTGCTCTAGTTCATAGTGTTGGTCCCCAACCAGCAGACTGCTCTAGTTCATAGTGTTGGTCACCAACCAGCAGACTGCTCTAGTTCATAGTGTTGGTCACCAACCAGCAGACTGCTCTAGTTCATAGTGTTGGTCCCCAACCAGCAGACTGCTCTAGTTCATAGTGTTGGTCCCCAACCAGCAGACTGCTCTAGTTCATAGTGTTGGTCACCAACCAGCAGACTGCTCTAGTTCATAGTGTTGGTCACCAACCAGCAGACTGCTCTAGTTCATAGTGTTGGTCACCAACCAGCAGACTGCTCTAGTTCATAGTGTTGGTCACCAACCAGCAGACTGCTCTAGTTCATAGTGTTGGTCACCAACCAGCAGACTGCTCTAGTTCATAGTGTTGGTCCCCAACCAGCAGACTGCTCTAGTTCATAGTGTTGGTCACCAACCAGCAGACTGCTCTAGTTCATAGTGTTGGTCACCAACCAGCAGACTGCTCTAGTTCATAGTGTTGGTCACCAACCAGCAGACTGCTCTAGTTCATAGTGTTGGTCCCCAACCAGCAGACTGCTCTAGTTCATAGTGTTGGTCCCCAACCAGCAGACTGCTCTAGTTCATAGTGTTGGTCCCCAACCAGCAGACTGCTCTAGTTCATAGTGTTGGTCCCCAACCAGCAGACTGCTCTAGTTCATAGTGTTGGTCCCCAAACAGCAGACTGCTCTAGTTCATAGTGTTGGTCCCCAACCAGCAGACTGCTCTAGTTCATAGTGTTGGTCACCAACCAGCAGACTGCTCTAGTTCATAGTGTTGGTCCCCAACCAGCAGACTGCTCTAGTTCATAGTGTTGGTCCCCAACCAGCAGACTGCTCTAGTTCATAGTGTTGGTCCCCAACCAGCAGACTGCTCTAGTTCATAGTGTTGGTCCCCAACCAGCAGACTGCTCTAGTTCATAGTGTTGGTCACCAACCAGCAGACTGCTCTAGTTCATAGTGTTGGTCCCCAACCAGCAGACTGCTCTAGTTCATAGTGTTGGTCCCCAACCAGCAGACTGCTCTAGTTCATAGTGTTGGTCCCCAACCAGCAGACTGCTCTAGTTCATAGTGTTGGTCCCCAACCAGCAGACTGCTCTAGTTCATAGTGTTGGTCCCCAACCAGCAGACTGCTCTAGTTCATAGTGTTGGTCCCCAACCAGCAGACTGCTCTAGTTCATAGTGTTGGTCACCAACCAGCAGACTGCTCTAGTTCATAGTGTTGGTCACCAACCAGCAGACTGCTCTAGTTCATAGTGTTGGTCACCAACCAGCAGACTGCTCTAGTTCATAGTGATGTTCCCCAACCAGCAGACTGCTCTAGTTCATAGTGTTGGTCCCCAACCAGCAGACTGCTCTAGTTCATAGTGTTGGTCACCAACCAGCAGACTGCTCTAGTTCATAGTGTTGGTCCCCAACCAGCAGACTGCTCTAGTTCATAGTGTTGGTCACCAACCAGCAGACTGCTCTAGTTCATAGTGTTGGTCACCAACCAGCAGACTGCTCTAGTTCATAGTGTTGGTCCCCAACCAGCAGACTGCTCTAGTTCATAGTGTTGGTCCCCAACCAGCAGACTGCTCTAGTTCATAGTGTTGGTCCCCAACCAGCAGACTGCTCTAGTTCATAGTGTTGGTCCCCAACCAGCAGACTGCTCTAGTTCATAGTGTTGGTCACCAACCAGCAGACTGCTCTAGTTCATAGTGTTGGTCCCCAACCAGCAGACTGCTCTAGTTCATAGTGTTGGTCACCAACCAGCAGACTGCTCTAGTTCATAGTGTTGTTCCCCAACCAGCAGACTGCTCTAGTTCATAGTGTTGGTCCCCAACCAGCAGACTGCTCTAGTTCATAATGTTGGTCCCCAACCAGCAGACTGCTCTAGTTCATAGTGTTGGTCACCAACCAGCAGACTGCTCTAGTTCATAGTGTTGGTCCCCAACCAGCAGACTGCTCTAGTTCATAGTGTTGGTCCCCAACCAGCAGACTGCTCTAGTTCATAGTGTTGGTCCCCAACCAGCAGACTGCTCTAGTTCATAGTGTTGGTCCCCAACCAGCAGACTGCTCTAGTTCATAGTGTTGGTCCCCAACCAGCAGACTGCTCTAGTTCATAGTGTTGGTCCCCAACCAGCAGACTGCTCTAGTTCATAGTGTTGGTCCCCAACCAGCAGACTGCTCTAGTTCATAGTGTTGGTCCCCAACCAGCAGACTGCTCTAGTTCATAGTGTTGGTCCCCAACCAGCAGACTGCTCTAGTTCATAGTGTTGGTCACCAACCAGCAGACTGCTCTAGTTCATAGTGTTGGTCACCAACCAGCAGACTGCTCTAGTTCATAGTGTTGGTCCCCAACCAGCAGACTGCTCTAGTTCATAGTGTTGGTCACCAACCAGCAGACTGCTCTAGTTCATAGTGTTGGTCCCCAACCAGCAGACTGCTCTAGTTCATAGTGTTGGTCCCCAACCAGCAGACTGCTCTAGTTCATAGTGTTGGTCCCCAACCAGCAGACTGCTCTAGTTCATAGTGTTGGTCCCCAACCAGCAGACTGCTCTAGTTCATAGTGTTGGTCCCCAACCAGCAGACTGCTCTAGTTCATAGTGTTGGTCCCCAACCAGCAGACTGCTCTAGTTCATAGTGTTGGTCCCCAACCAGCAGACTGCTCTAGTTCATAGTGTTGGTCCCCAACCAGCAGACTGCTCTAGTTCATAGTGTTGGTCCCCAACCAGCAGACTGCTCTAGTTCATAGTGTTGTTCCCCAACCAGCAGACTGCTCTAGTTCATAGTGTTGGTCCCCAACCAGCAGACTGCTCTAGTTCATAGTGTTGGTCACCAACCAGCAGACTGCTCTAGTTCATAGTGTTGGTCCCCAACCAGCAGACTGCTCTAGTTCATAGTGTTGGTCACCAACCAGCAGACTGCTCTAGTTCATAGTGTTGGTCCCCAACCAGCAGACTGCTCTAGTTCATAGTGTTGGTCCCCAACCAGCAGACTGCTCTAGTTCATAGTGTTGGTCCCCAACCAGCAGACTGCTCTAGTTCATAGTGTTGGTCCCCAACCAGCAGACTGCTCTAGTTCATAGTGTTGGTCACCAACCAGCAGACTGCTCTAGTTCATAGTGTTGGTCACCAACCAGCAGACTGCTCTAGTTCATAGTGTTGGTCCCCAACCAGCAGACTGCTCTAGTTCATAGTGTTGGTCCCCAACCAGCAGACTGCTCTAGTTCATAGTGTTGGTCCCCAACCAGCAGACTGCTCTAGTTCATAGTGTTGGTCACCAACCAGCAGACTGCTCTAGTTCATAGTGTTGGTCACCAACCAGCAGACTGCTCTAGTTCATAGTGTTGGTCCCCAACCAGCAGACTGCTCTAGTTCATAGTGTTGGTCCCCAACCAGCAGACTGCTCTAGTTCATAGTGTTGGTCCCCAACCAGCAGACTGCTCTAGTTCATAGTGTTGGTCACCAACCAGCAGACTGCTCTAGTTCATAGTGTTGGTCACCAACCAGCAGACTGCTCTAGTTCATAGTGTTGGTCACCAACCAGCAGACTGCTCTAGTTCATAGTGTTGGTCACCAACCAGCAGACTGCTCTAGTTCATAGTGTTGGTCACCAACCAGCAGACTGCTCTAGTTCATAGTGTTGGTCCTGTTTTCATCACAGTAAACACAACAACAAGTTTCACCAACCAGCAGACTGCTCTAGTTCATAGTGTTGGTCACCAACCAGCAGACTGCTCTAGTTCATAGTGTTGGTCACCAACCAGCAGACTGCTCTAGTTCATAGTGTTGGTCCCCAACCAGCAGACTGCTCTAGTTCATAGTGTTGGTCACCAACCAGCAGACTGCTCTAGTTCATAGTGTTGGTCCCCAACCAGCAGACTGCTCTAGTTCATAGTGTTGGTCCCCAACCAACAGACTGCTCTAGTTCATAGTGTTGGTCACCAACCAGCAGACTGCTCTAGTTCATAGTGTTGGTCCCCAACCAGCAGACTGCTCTAGTTCATAGTGTTGGTCACCAACCAGCAGACTGCTCTAGTTCATAGTGTTGGTCCCCAACCAGCAGACTGCTCTAGTTCATAGTGTTGGTCCCCAACCAGCAGACTGCTCTAGTTCATAGTGTTGGTCACCAACCAGCAGACTGCTCTAGTTCATAGTGTTGGTCCCCAACCAGCAGACTGCTCTAGTTCATAGTGTTGGTCACCAACCAGCAGACTGCTCTAGTTCATAGTGTTGGTCACCAACCAGCAGACTGCTCTAGTTCATAGTGTTGGTCACCAACCAGCAGACTGCTCTAGTTCATAGTGTTGGTCCCCAACCAGCAGACTGCTCTAGTTCATAGTGTTGGTCCCCAACCAGCAGACTGCTCTAGTTCATAGTGTTGGACCCCAACCAGCAGACTGCTCTAGTTCATAGTGTTGGTCCCCAACCAGCAGACTGCTCTAGTTCATAGTGTTGGTCCCCAACCAGCAGACTGCTCTAGTTCATAGTGTTGGTCCCCAACCAGCAGACTGCTCTAGTTCATAGTGTTGGTCACCAACCAGCAGACTGCTCTAGTTCATAGTGTTGGTCACCAACCAGCAGACTGCTCTAGTTCATAGTGTTGGTCCCCAACCAGCAGACTGCTCTAGTTCATAGTGTTGGTCACCAACCAGCAGACTGCTCTAGTTCATAGTGTTGGTCCCCAACCAGCAGACTGCTCTAGTTCATAGTGTTGGTCCCCAACCAGCAGACTGCTCTAGTTCATAGTGTTGGTCCCCAACCAGCAGACTGCTCTAGTTCATAGTGTTGGTCCCCAACCAGCAGACTGCTCTAGTTCATAGTGTTGGACCCCAACCAGCAGACTGCTCTAGTTCATAGTGTTGGTCCCCAACCAGCAGACTGCTCTAGTTCATAGTGTTGGTCCCCAACCAGCAGACTGCTCTAGTTCATAGTGTTGGTCACCAACCAGCAGACTGCTCTAGTTCATAGTGTTGGTCCCCAACCAGCAGACTGCTCTAGTTCATAGTGTTGGTCCCCAACCAGCAGACTGCTCTAGTTCATAGTGTTGGTCACCAACCAGCAGACTGCTCTAGTTCATAGTGTTGGTCCCCAACCAGCAGACTGCTCTAGTTCATAGTGTTGGTCCCCAACCAGCAGAATGCTCTAGTTCATAGTGTTGGTCACCAACCAGCAGACTGCTCTAGTTCATAGTGTTGGTCCCCAACCAGCAGACTGCTCTAGTTCATAGTGTTGGTCCCCAACCA
>NC_052309.1:85271767-85283159 GCF_016432855.1 Salvelinus namaycush
TTCAAACAATAGAACCACACGAGAACACAAACAGGTGACATTACAACACGGCTTTTAAATTATTACAGGCAGCAAGTACACCCTGTTTAACGACACGCATCCTTACCACAAACACAACACACTCCGCTAACATGTTAGCACTACGAAAATGTACTAAAACACATCCTCCAAGACAACCTGTTGTTAAACACGCCTTTAACAAGATACAGACAGCACATAGTAGAGCTCTGTTTTCTCCTTCCCCTTTAACAAGATACAGACAGCACATAGTAGAGCTCTGTTTTCTCCTTCCCCTTTAACAAGATACAGACAGCACATAGTAGAGCTCTGTTTTCTCCTTCCCCTTTAACAAGATACAGACAGCACATAGTAGAGCTCTGTTTTCTCCTTCCCCTTTAACAAGATACAGACAGCACATAGCAGAGCTCTGTTTTCTCCTTCCCCTTTAACAAGATACAGACAGCACATAGTAGAGCTCTGTTTTCTCCTTCCCCTTTAACAAGATACAGACAGCACATAGTAGAGCTCTGTTTTCTCCTTCCCCTTTAACAAGATACAGACAGCACATAGTAGAGCTCTGTTTTCTCCTTCCCCTTTAACAAGATACAGACAGCACAATGCAGAGCTCTGTTTTCTCCTTCCCCTTTAACAAGATACAGACAGCACATAGTAGAGCTCTGTTTTCTCCTTCCCCTTTAACAAGATACAGACAGCACATAGTAGAGCTCTGTTTTCTCCTTCCCCTTTAACAAGATACAGACAGCACATAGTAGAGCTCTGTTTTCTCCTTCCCCTTTAACAAGATACAGACAGCACAATGCAGAGCTCTGTTTTCTCCTTCCCCTTTAACAAGACACAGACAGCACAATGCAGAGCTCTGTTTTCTCCTTCCCCTTTAACAAGACACAGACAGCACATAGCAGAGCTCTGTTTTCTCCTTCCCCTTTAACAAGATACAGACAGCACATAGTAGAGCTCTGTTTTCTCCTTCCCCTTTAACAAGATACAGACAGCACATAGTAGAGCTCTGTTTTCTCCTTCCCCTTTAACAAGATACAGACAGCACATAGCAGAGCTCTGTTTTCTCCTTCCCCTTTAACAAGACACAGACAGCACATAGTAGAGCTCTGTTTTCTCCTTCCCCTTTAACAAGATACAGACAGCACAATGCAGAGCTCTGTTTTCTCCTTCCCCTTTAACAAGATACAGACAGCACAATGCAGAGCTCTGTTTTCTCCTTCCCCTTTAACAAGATACAGACAGCACATAGCAGAGCTCTGTTTTCTCCTTCCCCTTTAACAAGACACAGACAGCACATAGTAGAGCTCTGTTTTCTCCTTCCCCTTTAACAAGATACAGACAGCACATAGCAGAGCTCTGTTTTCTCCTTCCCCTTTAACAAGACACAGACAGCACATAGTAGAGCTCTGTTTTCTCCTTCCCCTTTAACAAGATACAGACAGCACAATGCAGAGCTCTGTTTTCTCCTTCCCCTTTAACAAGATACAGACAGCACATAGCAGAGCTCTGTTTTCTCCTTCCCCTTTAACAAGATACAGACAGCACAATGCAGAGCTCTGTTTTCTCCTTCCCCTTTAACAAGACACAGACAGCACATAGCAGAGCTCTGTTTTCTCCTTCCCCTTTAACAAGATACAGACAGCACATAGCAGAGCTCTGTTTTCTCCTTCCCCTTTAACAAGATACAGACAGCACATAGTAGAGCTCTGTTTTCTCCTTCCCCTTTAACAAGATACAGACAGCACATAGCAGAGCTCTGTTTTCTCCTTCCCCTTTAACAAGAAACAGACAGCACATAGTAGAGCTCTGTTTTCTCCTTCCCCTTTAACAAGATACAGACAGCACATAGCAGAGCTCTGTTTTCTCCTTCCCCTTTAACAAGAAACAGACAGCACATAGCAGAGCTCTGTTTCTCCTTCCCCTTTAACAAGATACAGACAGCACATAGTAGAGCTCTGTTTTTTCCTTCCCCTTTAACAAGATACAGACAGCAGATAGCAGAGCTCTGTTTTCTCCTTCCCCTTTAACAAGATACAGACAGCACATAGCAGAGCTCTGTTTTCTCCTTCTCCCTTTCTTTTCAGTTTCTGTCTCTGTCTTGGAATCAGTGCCGCCCTTGAAAAGCGAGAGAAGGGAAGAAAAGAGATGAAAAGTCACAAATTAAAGACTTGTGCACCCCTTCCCCAGATGGTGTGTGCGCTGGAATGGCATCCTCCTGGTTGTGGAATGGCATCCTCCTGGTTGTGGAATGGCATCCTCCTGGTTGTGGAATGGCATCCTCCTGGTTGTGGAAGGGCATCCTTCTGGTTGTGGAAGGGCATCCTCCTGGTTGTGGAAGGGCATCCTTCTGGTTGTGGAATGGCATCCTCCTGGTTGTGGAAGGGCATCCTTCTGGTTGTGGAAGGGCATCCTCCTGGTTGTGGAATGGCATCCTCCTGGTTGTGGAATGGCATCCTCCTGGTTGTGGAAGGGCATCCTTCTGGTTGTGGAAGGGCATCCTCCTGATTGTGGAAGGGCATCCTTCTGGTTGTGGAATGGCATCCTCCTGGTTGTGGAATGGCATCCTTCTGGTTGTGGAAGGGCATCCTCCTGGTTGTGGAAGGGCATCCTCCTGGTTGTGGAAGGGCATCCTCCTGGTTGTGGAAGTGCAGCCTGGCTGCATGACATAGACGGAGGCTAATAAAATCACTCCCAGTCAGGAACGGTGCAGGCTTCAAAGCAACACTGCCTTCAAACCGGCCTCTTTAAAGAGCCCCGAGCACAAATAAACCCTGCGCACGCTGTCACATAAAAACACACAGGGTGGTGGAGAATAGAGAGAGAGAGAGAGAGAGAGAGAGAGAGAGAGAGAGAGAGAGAGAGAGAGAGAGAGAGAGAGAGAGAGAGAAAGAAAGAGAGAGACGAGCAGCCCTGAGCACAAGGGAGAGTGATGGGGTTACGGAGGTTGGGGAGTCTACAGAGGGGACAGACTTGGAGGAGAGAAGAGAAGAGAAGAGAAGAGAAGAGAAGAGAAGAGAAGAGAGGAGAGGAGAGGAGAGGAGAGGAGAGGAGAGGAGAGGAGAGGAGAAGAGAAGAGAAGAGAAGAGAAGAGAAGAGAAGAGAAGAGAAGAGAAGAGAAGAGAAGAGAAGAGAAGAGAAGAGAAGAGAAGAGAAGAGAAGAGAAGAGAAGAGAAGAGAGTGTGATCAGGCATCAGTCACCTGAACCTCCTATATGCTCCACCATTGGCCAGCTTCTGCCAGAACTCATCCAGTAAGATGCCACTAAGAATGAGCGCCAAGAAACGGCACATATATGTGCTGTCTGTCTGTCTGTCTGTCTGTCTGTCTGTCTGTCTGTCTGTCTGTCTGTCTGTCTGTCTGTCTGTCTGTCTGTCTGTCTGTCTGTCTGTCTGTCTGTCTGTGTCTGTCTGTGGAGAGAGAGAGGGGAACAGACACACACAGACACAAGCCGTCTCTGTGGGATGGTCTGAGGACCGGAGAGAGACCCTCCTCTCTAACCAGAGCCCAAACAGAGAGACTGCTCCAGAGAGATCCTCCTCACTAACCAGAGCCCAAACAGAGAGACTGCTCCAGAGAGACCCTCCTCACTAACCAGAGCCCAAACAGAGAGACTGCTCCAGAGAGAGAGACCCTCCTCACTAACCAGAGCCCAAACAGAGAGAATGCTCCAGAGAGAGAGACCCTCCTCACTAACCAGAGCCCAAACAGAGAGACTGCTCCAGAGAGAGACCCTCCTCACTAACCAGAGCCCAAACAGAGAGACTGCTCCAGAGAGAGACCCTCCTCACTAACCAGAGCCCAAACAGAGAGACTGCTCCAGAGAGACCCTCCTCACTAACCAGAGCCCAAACAGAGAGACTGCTCCAGAGAGAGACCCTCCTCACTAACCAGAGCCCAAACAGAGAGACTGCTCCAGAGAGAGAGACCCTCCTCACTAACCAGAGCCCAAACAGAGAGACTGCTCCAGAGAGAGACCCTCCTCACTAACCAGAGCCCAAACAGAGACTGCTCCAGAGAGAGAGAGACCCTCCTCACTAACCAGAGCCCAAACAGAGAGACTGCTCCAGAGAGAGACCTTCCTCACTAACCAGATCCCAAACAGAGAGACTGCTCCAGAGAGAGAGAGAGAGACCACAGGCTACTGGAGTATTGATGGTTATGCAAAATTACTTAAGATCAACTTTCATTTCCAATGTTTCCCATCTGCTCCCCTGGAAAGAGAGGAGAGAGAAGAAGAGAGATGAGAGAAGACCGACAGAGCTGAAGAAAACCCTGTAAAGTGAGAGATGAGACTGTGTGTGTGTGGTGATGGGGGGGTGCTGGTGTGTGTGTACATGTGTGTACATGTTCTGTGTGTGTCTCAGAGGAGGCTGGTGGGAGGAGCTATAGGAGGACGGGCTCATTGTCATGACTGGAATGGAATGAATGGAACGGTATCAAACACATCTCCATGTATTCCACTCCAGCCATGATGAGCCGTCCTCCTATAGCTCCTCCCACCAGCCCAGTCCACACACATAAACACAGCAGCACATATCACACTACCGATGCACAACACAACAACCTACTGTCAACATGATCATTTAGTGGTCAGTTCCATCCCCTGTCTCCTTGCATGGCTTTACACAGTGAAAGAGAATGTCTACCCCCCCTTTAACATCACAATAGGCCGTTCCACCTCCGGTCCTCCTTCATTGGAGTGATCCATCTAGATCCAGCAGCCTGCATGCATGGGTAGACTAGACTAGAGACGAGCCCATTAGCCAAGATGACCAGTTCTCTCCCCATTCTTCACTGATCCGTCACACTACTGAAGGGAGGAGCCTTCCAGTTCCCAGCCTCAAGCAGACGTGATGTTTTCCTCCCTAACGACCGCCTGTCTCCACAACACACCGACTGGTTCAGACCAGACAGGGTCATTCAGTCACCTTAAACCACTGTCTGGTATGGATTCTTCAAGACCTCTCTCCTAAGAGTAGTTAGGCTCTGACAAGATCCTCTCCCCCATTTGACCTCTCCGTGACATCTGGCTGCAACCAGGAAGTAATCAAGGCGTCACATGAGCAGAGACACTCCTTTGACCACGTGGACAGCTCTTACTGACCCCTTCCATTGACGTCTCTGTTGCTTCCTGTCTTGTGAAAGGAGAGCTAGAAAACACAGTCCAGGGTGAACTTCCCAGCCCAAATGAAAAGGGCAACACACCTCATAATCTCTGTTGCTTGCAGTTATAGCAATAGTCTTCATTAGCCTTAGATTCTGCTTTGGAATTTCCACACTAATGTCTAAGGTGTGTATTGGGGGAGGTGAAGCTGATCCTAGATCTGTACCTAGGGGAAACTTCCCCCCGGGCAGAGAAAACATGGACACTTGGGGCTGATGAGACAGTAGATCCAACCTTCAGCCCATTCAGCCACACGATCACTAAAGCACCACATCACAGAGACGACAAGGTGAAAAATCTACCGATGTGCCCTTGACCAAGGCACTTACATGTAACCTTCAATTGCTGACCCTGTAAAACAACACATTTCACTGCACCTATCTGGTGTATATGACAATAAAACAGGTCTTTTTGTTGGTTTTTAATCATATTATATTAATGTTTCAATCCTCTTAACCCATTGAGAGACACACACTCTGACAATAATGTATTATTACCAACTACCTCACAACATCAAGGCTTCCCCGTTGTGTTGTTATCTAGCAGGGAACCTCAATGACCAGCTGTATAGCTGAGTAAATACTGTTATCTAGCAGGGAACCTCGATGACCACCTTTATAGCTGAGTAAATACTGTTATCTAGCAGGGAACCTCGATGACCACCTTTATAGCTGAGTGAATACTGTTATCTAGCAGGGAACCTCGATGATCACCTTTATAGCTGAGTAAATACTGTTATCTAGCAGGGAACCTCGATGACCACCTTTATAGCTGAGTGAATACTGTTATCTAGCAGGGAACCTCGATGATCACCTTTATAGCTGAGTAAATACTGTTATCTAGCAGGGAACCTCGATGATCACCTTTATAGCTGAGTAAATACTGTTATCTAGCAGGGAACCTCGATGACCACCTTTATAGCTGAGTGAATACTGTTATCTAGCAGGGAACCTCGATGACCAGCTTTATAGCTGAGTAAATACTGTTATCTAGCAGGGAACCTCGATGATCAGCTTTATAGCTGAGTAAATACTGTTATCTAGCAGGGAACCTCGATGACCAGCTTTATAGCTGAGTAAATACTGTTATCTAGCAGGGAACCTCGATGACCAGCTTTATAGCTGAGTAAATACTGTTATCTAGCAGGGAACCTCGATGACCACCTTTATAGCTGAGTAAATACTGTTATCTAGCAGGGAACCTAGATTACCACCTTTATAGCTGAGTAAAAACTGTTATCTAGCAGGGAACCTAGATTACCACCTTTATAGCTGAGTAAATACTGTTATCTAGCAGGGAACCTAGATGACCAGCTTTATAGATGAGTAAATACTGTTATCTAGCAGGGAACCTAGGTGACCAGCTGTATAGCTGAGTAAATACTGTTATCTAGCAGGGAACCTCGATGACCACCTTTATAGCTGAGTAAATACTGTTATCTAGCAGGGAACCTTGATGACCAGCTTTATAGCTGAGTAAATACTGTTATCTAGCAGGGAACCTCGATGACCAGCTTTATAGCTGAGTAAATACTGTTATCTAGCAGGGAACCTAGATGACCAGCTGTATAGCTGAGTAAATACTGTTATCTAGCAGGGAACCTCGATGACCACCTTTATAGCTGAGTAAATACTGTTATCTAGCAGGGAACCTTGATGACCAGCTTTATAGCTGAGTAAATACTGTTATCTAGCAGGGAACCTTGATGACCAGCTTTATAGCTGAGTAAATACTGTTATCTAGCAGGGAACCTAGATGACCACCTTTATAGCTGAGTAAATACTGTTATCTAGCAGGGAACCTCGATGACCACCTTTATAGCTGAGTAAATACTGTTATCTAGCAGGGAACCTTGATGACCACCTTTATAGCTGAGTAAATACTGTTATCTAGCAGGGAACCTTGATGACCACCTTTATAGCTGAGTAAATACTGTTATCTAGCAGGGAACCTCGATGACCACCTTTATAGCTGAGTAAATACTGTTATCTAGCAGGGAACCTAGATGACCACCTTTATAGCTGAGTAAATACTGTTATCTAGCAGGGAACCTAGATGACCACCTTTATAGCTGAGTAAATACTGTTATCTAGCAGGGAACCTTGATGACCACCTTTATAGCTGAGTAAATACTGTTATCTAGCAGGGAACCTCGATGACCAGCTTTATAGCTGAGTAAATACTGTTATCTAGCAGGGAACCTAGATGACCACCTTTATAGCTGAGTAAATACTGTTATCTAGCAGGGAACCTAGATGACCACCTTTATAGCTGAGTAAATACTGTTATCTAGCAGGGAACCTAGATGACCACCTTTATAGCTGAGTAAATACTGTTATCTAGCAGGGAACCTCGATGACCAGCTTTATAGCTGAGTAAATACTGTTATCTAGCAGGGAACCTCGATGACCACCTTTATAGCTGAGTAAATACTGTTATCTAGCAGGGAACCTCGATGACCACCTTTATAGCTGAGTAAATACTGTTATCTAGCAGGGAACCTCGATGACCACCTTTATAGCTGAGTAAATACTGTTATCTAGCAGGGAACCTCGATGACCACCTTTATAGCTGAGTAAATACTGTTATCTAGCAGGGAACCTTGATGACCACCTTTATAGCTGAGTAAATACTGTTATCTAGCAGGGAACCTCGATGACCACCTTTATAGCGGAGTAAATACTGTTATCTAGCAGGGAACTTAGATGACTACCTTTATAGCTGAGTAAATACTGTTATCTAGCAGGGAACCTCGATGACCAGCTTTATAGCTGAGTAAATACTGTTATCTAGCAGGGAACCTTGATGACCAGCTTTATAGCTGAGTAAATACTGTTATCTAGCAGGGAACCTTGATGACCAGCTTTATAGCTGAGTAAATACTGTTATCTAGCAGGGAACCTCGATGACCACCTTTATAGCTGAGTAAATACTGTTATCTAGCAGGGAACCTAGATTACCACCTTTATAGCTGAGTAAATACTGTTATCTAGCAGGGAACCTAGATTACCACCTTTATAGCTGAGTAAATACTGTTATCTAGCAGGGAACCTAGATGACCAGCTTTATAGCTGAGTAAATACTGTTATCTAGCAGGGAACCTAGATGACCAGCTGTATAGCTGAGTAAATACTGTTATCTAGCAGGGAACCTTGATGACCACCTTTATAGCTGAGTAAATACTGTTATCTAGCAGGGAACCTAGATGACCACCTTTATAGCTGAGTAAATACTGTTATCTAGCAGGGAACCTCGATGACAAGCTTTATAGCTGAGTAAATACTGTTATCTAGCAGGGACCCTCGATGACCACCTTTATAGCTGAGTAAATACTGTTATCTAGCAGGGAACCTCGATGACCACCTTTATAGCTGAGTAAATACTGTTATCTAGCAGGGAACCTCGATGACCACCTTTATAGCTGAGTAAATACTGTTATCTAGCAGGGAACCTCGATGACCACCTTTATAGCTGAGTAAATACTGTTATCTAGCAGGGAACCTTGATGACCACCTTTATAGCTGAGTAAATACTGTTATCTAGCAGGGAACCTTGATGACCACCTTTATAGCTGAGTAAATACTGTTATCTAGCAGGGAACCTCGATGACCACCTTTATAGCTGAGTAAATACTGTTATCTAGCAGGGAACCTAGATGACCACCTTTATAGCTGAGTAAATACTGTTATCTAGCAGGGAACCTAGATGACCACCTTTATAGCTGAGTAAATACTGTTATCTAGCAGGGAACCTTGATGACCACCTTTATAGCTGAGTAAATACTGTAATCTAGCAGGGAACCTCGATGACCAGCTTTATAGCTGAGTAAATACTGTTATCTAGCAGGGAACCTAGATGACCACCTTTTTAGCTGAGTAAATACTGTTATCTAGCAGGGAACCTAGATGACCACCTTTATAGCTGAGTAAATACTGTTATCTAGCAGGGAACCTAGATGACCACCTTTATAGCTGAGTAAATACTGTTATCTAGCAGGGAACCTCGATGACCAGCTTTATAGCTGAGTAAATACTGTTATCTAGCAGGGAACCTCGATGACCACCTTTATAGCTGAGTAAATACTGTTATCTAGCAGGGAACCTCGATGACCACCTTTATAGCTGAGTAAATACTGTTATCTAGCAGGGAACCTCGATGACCACCTTTATAGCTGAGTAAATACTGTTATCTAGCAGGGAACCTCGATGACCACCTTTATAGCTGAGTAAATACTGTTATCTAGCAGGGAACCTTGATGACCACCTTTATAGCTGAGTAAATACTGTTATCTAGCAGGGAACCTCGATGACCACCTTTATAGCTGAGTAAATACTGTTATCTAGCAGGGAACTTAGATGACCACCTTTATAGCTGAGTAAATACTGTTATCTAGCAGGGAACCTCGATGACCAGCTTTATAGCTGAGTAAATACTGTTATCTAGCAGGGAACCTTGATGACCAGCTTTATAGCTGAGTAAATACTGTTATCTAGCAGGGAACCTTGATGACCAGCTTTATAGCTGAGTAAATACTGTTATCTAGCAGGGAACCTCGATGACCACCTTTATAGCTGAGTAAATACTGTTATCTAGCAGGGAACCTAGATTACCACCTTTATAGCTGAGTAAATACTGTTATCTAGCAGGGAACCTAGATTACCACCTTTATAGCTGAGTAAATACTGTTATCTAGCAGGGAACCTAAATGACCAGCTTTATAGCTGAGTAAATACTGTTATCTAGCAGGGAACCTAGATGACCAGCTTTATAGCTGAGTAAATACTGTTATCTAGCAGGGAACCTTGATGACCAGCTTTATAGCTGAGTAAATACTGTTATCTAGCAGGGAACCTAGATGACCACCTTTATAGCTGAGTAAATACTGTTATCTAGCAGGGAACCTAGATGACCACCTTTATAGCTGAGTAAATACTGTATCTAGCAGGGAACCTCGATGACCACCTTTATAGCTGAGTAAATACTGTTATCTAGCAGGGAACCTCGATGACCACCTTTATAGCTGAGTAAATACTGTTATCTAGCAGGGAACCTTCGATGACCACCTTTATAGCTGAGTAAATACTGTTATCTAGCAGGGAACCTCGATGACCACCTTTATAGCTGAGTAAATACTGTTATCTAGCAGGGAACCTCGATGACCACCTTTATAGCTGAGTAAATACTGTTATCTAGCAGGGAACCTCGATGACCACCTTTTAGCTGAGTAAATACTGTTATCTAGCAGGGAACCTCGATGACCACCTTTATAGCTGAGTAAATACTGTTATCTAGCAGGGAACCTCGATGACCACCTTTATAGCTGAGTAAATACTGTTATCTAGCAGGGAACCTCGATGACCACCTTATAGCTGAGTAAATACTGTTATCTAGCAGGGAACCTAGATTGACACCTTTATAGCTGATAATACTGTTATCTAGCAGGGAACCTTGATGACCACCTTTATAGACTGAGTAAATACTGTTATCTAGCAGGGAACCTCGATGACCACCTTTATAGCTGAGTAAATACTGTTATCTAGCAGGGAACCTAGATGACCACCTTTATAGCTGAGTAAATACTGTTATCTAGCAGGGAACCTCGATGACCACCTTTATAGCTGAGTAAATACTGTTATCTAGCAGGGAACCTCGATGACCAGCTTTATAGCTGAGTAAATACTGTTATCTAGCAGGGAACCTAGATGACCACCTTTATAGCTGAGTAAATACTGTTATCTAGCAGGGAACCTAGATGACCACCTTTATAGCTGAGTAAATACTGTTATCTAGCAGGGAACCTAGATGAACACCTCTATAGCTGAGTAAATACTGTTATCTAGCAGGGAACCTAGATGACCAGCTTTATAGCTGAGTAAATACTGTTATCTAGCAGGGAACCTCGATTACCAGCTTTATAGCTGAGTAAATACTGTTATCTAGCAGGGAACCTCGATGACCACCTTTATAGCTGAGTAAATACTGTTATCTAGCAGGGAACCTCGATGACCACCTTTATAGCTGAGTAAATACTGTTATCTAGCAGGGAACCTCGATGACCACCTTTATAGCTGAGTAAATACTGTTATCTAGCAGGGAACCTAGATGACCACCTTTATAGCTGAGTAAATACTGTTATCTAGCAGGGAACCTAGATGACCACCTTTATAGCTGAGTAAATACTGTTATCTAGCAGGGAACTTAGATGAC